>NW_027284968.1:0-300000 GCF_040894005.1 Engystomops pustulosus
CCGGGGGGTGAGCACTAGGGGCAGTATCTGTGTATATACCGGGGGTGAGCACTAGGGGCAGTATCTGTGTATATACCGGGGGGTGAGCACTAGGGGCAGTATCTGTGTATATACCGGGGGTGAGCACTAGGAGCAGTATCTGTGTATATACCGGGGGGTGAGCACTAGGGGCAGTATCTGTGTATATACCGGGGGTGAGCACTAGGAGCAGTATCTGTGTATATACCGGGGGGTGAGCACTAGGGGCAGTATCTGTGTATATACCGGGGGTGAGCACTAGGAGCAGTATCTGTGTATATACCGGGGGTGAGCACTAGGGGCAGTATCTGTGTATATACCGGGGGTGAGCACTAGGGGCAGTATCTGTGTATATACCGGGGGTGAGTACTAGGGGCAGTATCTGTGTATATACCGGGGGGTGAGCACTAGGGGCAGTATCTGTGTATATACCGGGGGTGAGCACTAGGAGCAGTATCTGTGTATATACCGGGGGGTGAGCACTAGGGGCAGTATCTGTGTATATACCGGGGGGTGAGCACTAGGGGCAGTATCTGTGTATATACCGGGGGTGAGCACTAGGGCAGTATCTGTGTATATACCGGGGGTGAGCACTAGGAGCAGTATCTGTGTATATACCGGGGGTGAGCACTAGGGGCAGTATCTGTGTATATACCGGGGGTGAGCACTAGGGGCAGTATCTGTGTATATACCGGGGGGTGAGCACTAGGGGCAGTATCTGTGTATATACCGGGGGGTGAGCACTAGGGGCAGTATCTGTGTATATACCGGGGGGTGAGCACTAGGGGCAGTATCTGTGTATATACCGGGGGTGAGCACTAGGAGCAGTATCTGTGTATATACCGGGGGGTGAGCACTAGGGGCAGTATCTGTGTATATACCGGGGGTGAGCACTAGGGGCAGTATCTGTGTATATACCGGGGGTGAGCACTAGGGGCAGTATCTGTGTATATACCGGGGGTGAGCACTAGGGGCAGTATCTGTGTATATACCGGGGGGTGAGCACTAGGGGCAGTATCTGTGTATATACCGGGGGTGAGCACTAGGGGCAGTATCTGTGTATATACCGGGGGTGAGCACTAGGGGCAGTATCTGTGTATATACCGGGGGTGAGCACTAGGGGCAGTATCTGTGTATATACCGGGGGTGAGCACTAGGGGCAGTATCTGTGTATATACCGGGGGGTGAGCACTAGGAGCAGTATCTGTGTATATACCGGGGGTGAGTACTAGGGGCAGTATCTGTGTATATACCGGGGGGTGAGCACTAGGAGCAGTATCTATGTATATACCGGGGGTGAGCACTAGGGGCAGTATCTGTGTATATACCGGGGGTGAGCACTAGGAGCAGTATCTGTGTATATACCGGGGGTGAGCACTAGGGGCAGTATCTGTGTATATACCGGGGGTGAGCACTAGGAGCAGTATCTGTGTATATACCGGGGGTGAGCACTAGGGGCAGTATCTGTGTATATACCGGGGGTGAGCACTAGGGGCAGTATCTGTGTATATACCGGGGGTGAGCACTAGGGCAGTATCTGTGTATATACCGGGGGTGAGCACTAGGGGCAGTATCTGTGTATATACCGGGGGTGAGCACTAGGGGCAGTATCTGTGTATATACCGGGGGGTGAGCACTAGGAGCAGTATCTGTGTATATACCGGGGGTGAGCACTAGGGGCAGTATCTGTGTATATACCGGGGGTGAGCACTAGGGGCAGTATCTGTGTATATACCGGGGGTGAGCACTAGGAGCAGTATCTGTGTATATACCGGGGGGTGAGCACTAGGGGCAGTATCTGTGTATATACCGGGGGTGAGCACTAGGGGCAGTATCTGTGTATATACCGGGGGTGAGCACTAGGGGCAGTATCTGTGTATATACCGGGGGGTGAGCACTAGGGGCAGTATCTGTGTATATACCGGGGGGTGAGCACTAGGAGCAGTATCTGTGTATATACCGGGGGTGAGCACTAGGAGCAGTATCTGTGTATATACCGGGGGTGAGCACTAGGGGCAGTATCTGTGTATATACCGGGGGTGAGCACTAGGGGCAGTATCTGTGTATATACCGGGGGTGAGCACTAGGGGCAGTATCTGTGTATATACCGGGGGTGAGCACTAGGAGCAGTATCTGTGTATATACCGGGGGTGAGCACTAGGGGCAGTATCTGTGTATATACCGGGGGGTGAGCACTAGGGGCAGTATCTGTGTATATACCGGGGGTGAGCACTAGGGGCAGTATCTGTGTATATACCGGGGGTGAGCACTAGGAGCAGTATCTGTGTATATACCGGGGGGTGAGCACTAGGGGCAGTATCTGTGTATATACCGGGGGTGAGCACTAGGGGCAGTATCTGTGTATATACCGGGGGTGAGCACTAGGGGCAGTATCTGTGTATATACCGGGGGTGAGCACTAGGGGCAGTATCTGTGTATATACCGGGGTGAGCACTAGGAGCAGTATCTGTGTATATACCGGGGGTGAGCACTAGGGGCAGTATCTGTGTATATACCGGGGGTGAGCACTAGGGGCAGTATCTGTGTATATACCGGGGGTGAGCACTAGGGGCAGTATCTGTGTATATACCGGGGGTGAGCACTAGGGGCAGTATCTGTGTATATACCGGGGGTGAGCACTAGGAGCAGTATCTGTGTATATACCGGGGGGTGAGCACTAGGAGCAGTATCTGTGTATATACCGGGGGGTGAGCACTAGGGGCAGTATCTGTGTATATACCGGGGGGTGAGCACTAGGGGCAGTATCTGTGTATATACCGGGGGGTGAGCACTAGGGGCAGTATCTGTGTATATACCGGGGGTGAGCACTAGGGGCAGTATCTGTGTATATACCGGGGGTGAGCACTAGGGGCAGTATCTGTGTATATACCGGGGGGTGAGCACTAGGGGCAGTATCTGTGTATATACCGGGGGGTGAGCACTAGGGGCAGTATCTGTGTATATACCGGGGTGAGCACTAGGGGCAGTATCTGTGTATATACCGGGGGGTGAGCACTAGGGGCAGTATCTGTGTATATACCGGGGGGTGAGCACTAGGGGCAGTATCTGTGTATATACCGGGGGGTGAGCACTAGGGGCAGTATCTGTGTATATACCGGGGGTGAGCACTAGGGGCAGTATCTGTGTATATACCGGGGGTGAGCACTAGGGGCAGTATCTGTGTATATACCGGGGTGAGCACTAGGGGCAGTATCTGTGTATATACCGGGGGTGAGCACTAGGGGCAGTATCTGTGTATATACCGGGGTGAGCACTAGGGGCAGTATCTGTGTATATACCGGGGGGTGAGCACTAGGGGCAGTATCTGTGTATATACCGGGGGGTGAGCACTAGGAGCAGTATCTGTGTATATACCGGGGGTGAGCACTAGGAGCAGTATCTGTGTATATACCGGGGGGTGAGCACTAGGAGCAGTATCTGTGTATATACCGGGGGTGAGCACTAGGGGCAGTATCTGTGTATATACCGGGGGTGAGCACTAGGAGCAGTATCTGTGTATATACCGGGGGGTGAGCACTAGGGGCAGTATCTGTGTATATACCGGGGGTGAGCACTAGGGGCAGTATCTGTGTATATACCGGGGGTGAGCACTAGGGGCAGTATCTGTGTATATACCGGGGGTGAGCACTAGGGGCAGTATCTGTGTATATACCGGGGGTGAGCACTAGGGGCAGTATCTGTGTATATACCGGGGGTGAGCACTAGGGGCAGTATCTGTGTATATACCGGGGGTGAGCACTAGGGGCAGTATCTGTGTATATACCGGGGGTGAGCACTAGGGGCAGTATCTGTGTATATACCGGGGGTGAGCACTAGGGGCAGTATCTGTGTATATACCGGGGGGTGAGCACTAGGAGCAGTATCTATGTATATACCGGGGGTGAGCACTAGGAGCAGTATCTGTGTATATACCGGGGGTGAGCACTAGGAGCAGTATCTGTGTATATACCGGGGGGTGAGCACTAGGGGCAGTATCTGTGTATATACCGGGGGTGAGCACTAGGAGCAGTATCTGTGTATATACCGGGGGTGAGCACTAGGAGCAGTATCTGTGTATATACCGGGGGGTGAGCACTAGGGGCAGTATCTGTGTATATACCGGGGGTGAGCACTAGGAGCAGTATCTGTGTATATACCGGGGGTGAGCACTAGGAGCAGTATCTGTGTATATACCGGGGGGTGAGCACTAGGGGCAGTATCTGTGTATATACCGGGGGGTGAGCACTAGGGGCAGTATCTGTGTATATACCGGGGGTGAGCACTAGGAGCAGTATCTGTGTATATACCGGGGGGTGAGCACTAGGGGCAGTATCTGTGTATATACCGGGGGGTGAGCACTAGGGGCAGTATCTGTGTATATACCGGGGGGTGAGCACTAGGGGCAGTATCTGTGTATATACCGGGGGGTGAGCACTAGGAGCAGTATCTGTGTATATACCGGGGGGTGAGCACTAGGGGCAGTATCTGTGTATATACCGGGGGTGAGCACTAGGGGCAGTATCTGTGTATATACCGGGGGTGAGCACTAGGGGCAGTATCTGTGTATATACCGGGGGTGAGCACTAGGAGCAGTATCTGTGTATATACCGGGGGGTGAGCACTAGGAGCAGTATCTGTGTATATACCGGGGGGTGAGCACTAGGAGCAGTATCTGTGTATATACCGGGGGTGAGCACTAGGGGCAGTATCTGTGTATATACCGGGGGTGAGCACTAGGGGCAGTATCTGTGTATATACCGGGGGTGAGCACTAGGGGCAGTATCTGTGTATATACCGGGGGTGAGCACTAGGGGCAGTATCTGTGTATATACCGGGGGGTGAGCACTAGGGGCAGTATCTGTGTATATACCGGGGGGTGAGCACTAGGGGCAGTATCTGTGTATATACCGGGGGTGAGCACTAGGAGCAGTATCTGTGTATATACCGGGGGGTGAGCACTAGGGGCAGTATCTGTGTATATACCGGGGGGTGAGCACTAGGGGCAGTATCTGTGTATATACCGGGGGTGAGCACTAGGGGCAGTATCTGTGTATATACCGGGGGGTGAGCACTAGGAGCAGTATCTGTGTATATACCGGGGGGTGAGCACTAGGGGCAGTATCTGTGTATATACCGGGGGGTGAGCACTAGGGGCAGTATCTGTGTATATACCGGGGGTGAGCACTAGGGGCAGTATCTGTGTATATACCGGGGGGTGAGCACTAGGGGCAGTATCTGTGTATATACCGGGGGTGAGCACTAGGGGCAGTATCTGTGTATATACCGGGGGGTGAGCACTAGGAGCAGTATCTGTGTATATACCGGGGGGTGAGCACTAGGGGCAGTATCTGTGTATATACCGGGGGGTGAGCACTAGGGGCAGTATCTGTGTATATACCGGGGGTGAGCACTAGGGGCAGTATCTGTGTATATACCGGGGGTGAGCACTAGGAGCAGTATCTGTGTATATACCGGGGGTGAGCACTAGGGGCAGTATCTGTGTATATACCGGGGGTGAGCACTGGGGGCGGTATCTACGTAAAACTACAGGATGACGTCATGCAATGACGCAGCACGTACAACACGCGCACAGCAGGAAGCTGATTGGAGGACACTTTCTTGGGCCCAATAACATTAATCCACGTCACACAGAGTTTCTTATTTCCGGCTTGTAGAGACCACAACTCCCGGCATGCTTTGCTCCGATGGCTGGATGCGCGCCTGCGCGCGTTGAATGCCTAGGCTGGCTCGGTTCCGGTGTGCGCACCCATGTCCTCGTCACTTACTTCCTGTCTGTCTCGGCTGTCGGCGGCGGATCCGGCAGCTCTCGGGAGTGCTCTCAGTGAGTTGCGGAGCCGCCATGTTTCCCGTGCGGGCGGTGCCGGTGTGTTCCGGAGGCGGGGCGGACTTGCGCTCCTCCTCTCTCTCATCACGGATCCCGCGCGGGCCGCAGCGCTCGGAAACTCTCGGCGGAACATGGAGCTCGCGCTTAGTCTGCTGGCCAATAGCTGCACGGAGGCGGGAAGCCGCGCCCAGGTGAGACACGACCACGACTCGTTTTTATTCGCCTATTGGTGCGTCACTTGAGGCACCGCCCATGCTGATTTGGGGCGGGGTGATGCTTATACAACCAATCAGAGCTCAGCTTTCATCAGATAATGATAACAATTCCTTTGTATAGCGTACACAGATACCGTGGTGCCGCACAGAGCTGTCACCACAGTCCTGTCCACATGGGGCTCAAAATCTAATCACCTACCAGTATGTATGGAGTGTGGGAGGAAACCGGAGGAAACCCACAGAGAGAACATGCAAACTCTTTACAGAAGTTGCTCTGCATGGGATAACAAACTGTTGTGGGAAATTTGAAGAATCTTTCCAAGTCTAGAATTCTCACATCTCAACCCCCTCAAGTGCAAAATCCCAGGGTGTGGGTGGGGCCTCTCTATGCGGACACAATTGGGGAACATTGGGTCACTGGAGGTCACATAAAGTGCATTGTCCGTGTATAATATGCTGTGTGGGGAGTCACTAAGATCCTGCACCCGATATCCTGCATGTGTCGCTTCCCTGCTCAGGTCCCCGGAGTTCACCTTCTTCTTCCTGGTGCATGTAAGTGCATTGTCCGTGTATAATGTGCTGTGCGGGGAGTCACTAAGATCGTGCGCCCGATATCCTGCATGTGTCTCTTCCCCGCTCAGGTCCCCGGAGTTCACCTTCTTCCTGGTGCATGTAAGTGCATTGTCCGTGTATAATGCGCTGTGCGGGGAGTCACTAAGATCCTGCACCCGATATCCTGCATGTATCTCTTCCCCGCTCAGGTCCCCGGAGTTCACCTTCTTCCTGGTGCATGTAAGTGCATTGTCCGTGTATAATGCGCTGTGCGGGGAGTCACTAAGATCCTGCACCCGATATCCTGCATGTGTCGCTTCCCCGCTCAGGTCCCCGGAGTTCACCTTCTTCTTCCTGGTGCATGTAAGTGCATTGTCCGTGTATAATGCGCTGTGCGGGGAGTCACTAAGATCCTGCGCCCGATATCCTGCATGTGTCACTTCCCCGCTCAGGTCCCCGGAGTTCACCTTCTTCTTCCTGGTGCATGTAAGTGCATTGTCCGTGTATAATGTGCTGTGCGGGGAGTCACTAAGATCCTGCCCTGATATCCTGCATGTGTCACTTCCCCGCTCAGGTCCCCGGAGTTCACCTTCTTCTTCCTGGTGCATGTAAGTGCATTGTCCGTGTATAATGCGCTGTGCGGGGAGTCACTAAGATCGTACACCCGATATCCTGCATGTGTCACTTCCCCGCTCAGGTCTCCGGGGTTCACCTTCTTCCTGGTGCATGTAAGTGCATTGTCCGTGTATAATGCGCTGTGCGGGAAGTCACTAAGATCCTGCGCCCGATATCCTGCATGTGTCGTTTCCCCGCTCAGGTCCCCGGAGTTCACCTTCTTCTTCCTGGTGCATGTAAGTGCATTGTCTGTGTATAATGCGCTGTGCGGGGAGTCACTAAGATCCTGCGCCCGATATCCTGCATGTATCTCTTCCCCGCTCAGGTCCCCGGAGTTCACCTTCTTCCTGGTGCATGTAAGTGCATTGTCCGTGTATAATGCGCTGTGCGGGGAGTCACTAAGATCCTGCACCCGATATCCTGCATGTGTCGCTTCCCCGCTCAGGTCCCCGGAGTTCACCTTCTTCTTCCTGGTGCATGTAAGTGCATTGTCCGTGTATAATGCGCTGTGCGGGGAGTCACTAAGATCCTGCCCTGATATCCTGCATGTGTCACTTCCCCGCTCAGGTCCCCGGAGTTCACCTTCTTCTTCCTGGTGCATGTAAGTGCATTGTCCGTGTATAATGCGCTGTGCGGGGAGTCACTAAGATCGTACACCCGATATCCTGCATGTGTCACTTCCCCGCTCAGGTCCCCGGAGTTCACCTTCTTCTTCCTGGTGCATGTAAGTGCATTGTCCGTGTATAATGCGCTGTGCGGGGAGTCACTAAGATCCTGCGCCCGATATCCTGCATGTGTCGTTTCCCCGCTCAGGTCCCCGGAGTTCACCTTCTTCTTCCTGGTGCATGTAAGTGCATTGTCTGTGTATAATGCGCTGTGCGGGGAGTCACTAAGATCCTGCGCCCGATATCCTGCATGTGTCGCTTCCCCGCTCAGGTCCCCGGAGTTCACCTTCTTCTTCCTGATGCATGTAAGTGCATTGTCTGTGTATAATGTGCTGTGCGGGGAGTCACTAAGATCCTGCGTCCGATATCCTGCATGTGTCGCTTCCCCGCTCAGGTCCCTGGAGTTCACCTTCCTCTTCCTGGTGCATGTAAGTGCATTGTCCGTGTATAATGCGCTGTGTGGGGAGTCACTAAGATCCTGCACCCGATATCCTGCATGTGTCACTTCCCCGCTCAGGTCCCCGGAGTTCACCTTCTTCTTCCTGGTGCATGTAAGTGCATTGTCCGTGTATAATGTGCTGTGCGGGGAGTCACTAAGATCCTGCCCCCGATATCCTGCATGTGTCGCTTCCCCGCTCAGGTCCCCGGAGTTCACCTTCTTCTTCCTGGTGCATGTAAGTGCATTGTCCGTGTATAATGCGCTGTGCGGGGAGTCACTAAGATCGTACACCCGATATCCTGCATGTGTCACTTCCCCGCTCAGGTCCCTGGAGTTCACCTTCTTCTTCCTGGTGCATGTAAGTGCATTGTCCGTGTATAATGTGCTGTGCGGGGAGTCACTAAGATCCTGCCCCCGATATCCTGCATGTGTCGCTTCCCCGCTCAGGTCCCCGGAGTTCACCTTCTTCTTCCTGGTGCATGTAAGTGCATTGTCCGTGTATAATGTGCTGTGCGGGGAGTCACTAAGATCGTGCACCCGATATCCTGCATGTGTCACTTCCCCGCTCAGGTCCCTGGAGTTCACCTTCTTCTTCCTGGTGCATGTAAGTGCATTGTCCGTGTATAATGTGCTGTGCAGGGAGTCACTAAGATCCTGCGCCCGATATCCTGCATGTGTCACTTCCCCGCTCAGGTCCCCGGAGTTCACCTTCTTCTTCCTGGTGCATGTAAGTGCATTGTCCGTGTATAATGCGCTGTGCGGGGAGTTACTAAGATCCTGCACCCGATATCCTGCATGTGTCGCTTCCCCGCTCAGGTCCCCGGAGTTCACATTCTTCTTCCTGGAGCATGTAAGTGCATTGTCCGTGTATAATGCGCTGTGCGGGGAGTCACTAAGATCCTGCACCCGATATCCTGCATGTGTCACTTTCCTGCTCAGGTCCCTGGAGTTCACCTTCTTCTTCCTGGTGCATGTAAGTGCATTGTCCGTGTATCATGCGCTGTGCAGGGAGTCACTAAGATCATGCACCCGATATCCTGCATGTATCTCTTCCCCGCTCAGGTCCCCGGAGTTCACCTTCTTCCTGGTGCATGTAAGTGCATTGTCCGTGTATAATGCGCTGTGCGGGAGTCACTAAGATCCTGCACCCGATATCCTGCATGTGTCGCTTCCCCGCTCAGGTCCCCGGAGTTCACATTCTTCTTCCTGGAGCATGTAAGTGCATTGTCCGAGTATAATGCGCTGTGCGGGGAGTCACTAAGATCCTGCGCCCGATATCCTACATGTGTCGCTTCCCCGCTCAGGTCCCTGGAGTTCACCTTCTTCTTCCTGGTGCATGTAAGTGCATTGTCCGTGTATCATGCGCTGTGCAGGGAGTCACTAAGATCATGCACCCGATATCCTGCATGTATCTCTTCCCCGCTCAGGTCCCTGGAGTTCACCTTCTTCTTCCTGGTGCATGTAAGTGCATTGTCCGTGTATAATGTGCTGTGCGGGGAGTCACTAAGATCCTGCACCCGATATCCTGCATGTATCTCTTCCCCGCTCAGGTCTCCGGGGTTCACCTTCTTCCTGGTGCATGTAAGTGCATTGTCCGTGTATAATGTGCTGTGCGGGGAGTCACTAAGATCGTGCGCCCGATATCCTGCATGTGTCGCTTCCCCGCTCAGGTCCCAGGAGTTCACCTTCTTCTTCCTGGTGCATGTAAGTGCATTGTCTGTGTATAATGCGCTGTGCGGGGAGTCACTAAGATCCTGCACCCGATATCCTGCATGTGTCGCTTCCCCGCTCAGGTCCCCGGAGTTCTCCTTCTTCTTCCTGGTGCATGTAAGTGCATTGTCCGTGTATAATGTGCTGTGTGGGGAGTCACTAAGATCCTGCCCCCGATATCCTGCATGTGTCACTTCCCCGCTCAGGTCCCCGGAGTTCACCTTCTTCTTCCTGGTGCATGTAAGTGCATTGTCCGTGTATAATGCGCTGTGCGGGGAGTCACTAAGATCCTGCACCCGATATCCTGCATGTATCTCTTCCCCGCTCAGGTCTCCGGGGTTCACCTTCTTCCTGGTGCATGTAAGTGCATTGTCCGTGTATAATGTGCTGTGTGGGGAGTCACTAAGATCCTGCCCCCGATATCCTGCATGTGTCACTTCCCCGCTCAGGTCCCCGGAGTTCACCTTCTTCCTGGTGCATGTAAGTGCATTGTCCGTGTATAATGCGCTGTGCGGGAGTCACTAAGATCATGCACCCGATATCCTGCATGTATCTCTTCCCCGCTCAGGTCCCTGGAGTTCACCTTCTTCTTCCTGGTGCATGTAAGTGCATTGTCCGTGTATAATGCGCTGTGCGGGGAGTCACTAAGATCCTGCACCCGATATCCTGCATGTGTCGCTTCCCCGCTCAGGTCCCCGGAGTTCACCTTCTTCTTCCTGGTGCATGTAAGTGCATTGTCCGTGTATAATGTGCTGTGCGGGGAGTCACTAAGATCCCGCGCCCGATATCCTGCATGTGTCGCTTCCCCGCTCAGGTCCCCGGAGTTCACCTTCTTCTTCCTGGTGCATGTAAGTGCATTGTCCGTGTATAATGTGCTGTGTGGGGAGTCACTAAGATCCTGCACCCGATATCCTGCATGTATCTCTTCCCCGCTCAGGTCCCCGGAGTTCACCTTCTTCCTGGTGCATGTAAGTGCATTGTCCGTGTATAATGCGCTGTGCGGGGAGTCACTAAGATCCTGCGCCCGATATCCTGCATGTGTCGCTTCCCCGCTCAGGTCCCCGGAGTTCACCTTCTTCTTCCTGGTGCATGTAAGTGCATTGTCCGTGTATAATGCGCTGTGCGGGGAGTCACTAAGATCCTGCACCCGATATCCTGCATGTGTGGCTTCCCCGCTCAGGTCCCAGGAGTTCACCTTCTTCCTGGTGCATGTAAGTGCATTGTCCGTGTATAATGCGCTGTGCGGGTAGTCACTAGGATCCTGCGCCCGATATCCTGCATGTGTCGCTTCCCCGCTCAGGTCCCTGGAGTTCACCTTCTTCTTCCTGGTGCATGTAAGTGCATTGTCCGTGTATAATGCGCTGTGTGGGGAGTCACTAAGATCCTGCACCCGATATCCTGCATGTATCTCTTCCCCGCTCAGGTCCCCGGAGTTCACCTTCTTCCTGGTGCATGTAAGTGCATTGTCCGTGTATAATGCACTGTGCGGGGAGTCACTAAGATTGTGAGCCCGATATCCTGCATGTGTCGCTTCCCCGCTCAGGTCCCAGGAGTTCACCTTCTTCTTCCTGGTGCATGTAAGTGCATTGTCCGTGTATAATGCGCTGTGCGGGGAGTCACTAAGATCCTGCCCCCGATATCCTGCATGTGTCGCTTCCCCGCTCAGGTCCCTGGAGTTCACCTTCTTCTTCCTGGTGCATGTAAGTGCATTGTCCATGTATAATGTGCGGGGAGTCACTAAGATCGTGCACCCGATATCCTGCATGTGTCGCTTCCCCGCTCAGGTCCCTGGAGTTCACCTTCTTCTTCCTGGTGCATGTAAGTGCATTGTCCGTGTATAATGTGCTGTGCGGGGAGTCACTAAGATCCTGCACCCGATATCCTGCATGTGTCGCTTCCCCGCTCAGGTCCCTGGAGTTCACCTTCTTCTTCCTGGTGCATGTAAGTGCATTGTCCGTGTATAATGCGCTGTGCGGGGAGTCACTAAGAACCGGCACCCGATATCCTGCATGTGTCGCTTCCCCGCTCAGGTCCCTGGAGTTCACCTTCTTCTTCCTGGTGCATGTAAATGCATTGTCCGTGTATAATGCGCTGTGCGGGGAGTCACTAAGATCGTGCGCCCGATATCCTGCATGTGTCGCTTCCCCGCTCAGGTCCCCGGAGTTCACCTTCTTCTTCCTGGTGCATGTAAGTGCATTGTCCGTGTATAATATGCTGTGCGGGGAGTCACTAAGATCCTGCACCCGATATCCTGCATGTGTCGCTTCCCCGCTCAGGTCCCCGGAGTTCACCTTCTTCTTCCTGGTGCATGTAAGTGCATTGTCCGTGTATAATGCGCTGTGCGGGGAGTCACTAAGATCGTGCACCTGATATCCTGCATGTGTGGCTTCCCCGCTCAGGTCCCCGGAGTTCACCTTCTTCTTCCTGGTGCATGTAAGTGCATTGTCCGTGTATATTGCGCTGTGCGGGGAGTCACTAAGATCCTGCGCCCGATATCCTGCATGTGTCGCTTCCCTGCTCAGGTCCCCAGAGTTCACCTTCTTCTTCCTGGTACATGTAAGTGCATTGTCCGTGTATAATGCACTGTGCGGGGAGTCACTAAGATCGTGCCCCCGATATCCTGCATGTGTCACTTCCCCGCTCAGGTTCCCGGAGTTCACCTACTTCTTCCTGGTGCATGTAAGTGCGGAATGTCCTTCTGATGGGGGGCGGAATGTCCTTCTGATGCAGTTGGTGGGGGGGGGGGGGGGGAAGAATTGCCCTCCTTGTACAGTTGGATGCAGACATTAGGGTTGGTGTGAGGGTCTTATTGTCTCTCTCCCTGCTTTCCAGGTGCGGCAGCTCGGTGGGATCCCTGCATTGGGTAAGTTGTTTTTTTTATATTTCCCATTGTTAGCTGCTGATTGAGTACTGGTTTCCTAGGGGTGACTGTAGTACTACTTCTCCATGATGTGAGGCTGTGGTTGTAGATTAGGGGTGACTGTAGTACTACTTCTCCATGATGTGAGGCTGTGGTTGTAGATTAGGGGTGACTGTAGTACTACTTCTCCATGATGTGAGGCTGTGGTTGTAGATTAGGGGTGACTGTAGTACTACTTCTCCATGATGTGAGGCTGTGGTTGTAGATTAGGGGTGACTGTAGTACTACTTCTCCATGATGTGAGGCTGTGGTTGTAGATTAGGGGTGACTGTAGCACTACTTCTCCATGATGTGAGGATGCGGTTGTAGATTAGGGGTGACTGTAGTACTACTTCTCCATGATGTGAGGCTGTGGTTGTAGATTAGGGGTGACTGTAGTACTACTTCTCCATGATGTGAGGCTGTGGTTGTAGATTAGGGGTGACTGTAGCACTACTTCTCCATGATGTGAGGCTGTGGTTGTAGATTAGGGGTGACTGTAGCACTACTTCTCCATGATGTGAGGCTGTGGTTGTAGATTAGGGGTGACTGTAGTACTACTTCTCCATGATGTGAGGCTGTGGTTGCAGATTAGGGGTGACTGTAGTACTACTTCTCCATGATGTGAGGCTGTGGTTGTAGATTAGGGGTGACTGTAGCACTACTTCTCCATGATGTGAGGATGCGGTTGTAGATTAGGGGTGACTGTAGTACTACTTCTCCATGATGTGAGGCTGTGGTTGTGGTGGTGACTGTAGTACTACTTCTCCATGATGTGAGGCTGTGGTTGTAGATTAGGGGTGACTGTAGCACTACTTCTCCATGATGTGAGGCTGTGGTTGTAGATTAGGGGTGACTGTAGTACTACTTCTCCATGATGTGAGGCTGTGGTTGTAGATTAGGGGTGACTGTAGCACTACTTCTCCATGATGTGAGGCTGTGGTTGTAGATTAGGGGTGACTGTAGTACTACTTCTCCATGATGTGCGGCTGTGGTTGTAGATTAGGGGTGACTGTAGTACTACTTCTCCATGATGTGAGGCCGTGGTTGTAGATTAGGGGTGACTGTAGTACTACTTCTCCATGATGTGAGGCTGTGGTTGTAGATTAGGGGTGACTGTAGCACTACTTCTCCATGATGTGAGGCTGTGGTTGTAGATTAGGGGTGACTGTAGTACTACTTCTCCATGATGTGAGGCTGTGGTTGTAGAGGTGACTGTAGTACTACTTCTCCATGATGTGAGGCTGTGGTTGTAGATTAGGGGTGACTGTAGTACTACTTCTCCATGATGTGCGGCTGTGGTTGTAGATTAGGGGTGACTGTAGTACTACTTCTCCATGATGTGAGGCCGTGGTTGTAGATTAGGGGTGACTGTAGTACTACTTCTCCATGATGTGAGGCTGTGGTTGTAGATTAGGGGTGACTGTAGCACTACTTCTCCATGATGTGAGGCTGTGGTTGTAGATTAGGGGTGACTGTAGTACTACTTCTCCATGATGTGAGGCTGTGGTTGTAGAGGTGACTGTAGCACTACTTCTCCATGATGTGAGGCTGTGGTTGTAGATTAGGGGTGACTGTAGCACTACTTTTCCATGATGTGAGGCTGTGGTTGTATATTAGGGGTGACTGTAGTACTACTTCTCCATGATGTGAGGCTGTGGTTGTAGATTAGGGGTGACTGTAGTACTACTTCTCCATGATGTGAGGCTGTGGTTGTAGATTAGGGGTGACTGTAGCACTACTTCTCCATGATGTGAGGCTGTGGTTGTAGATTAGGGGTGACTGTAGTACTACTTCTCCATGATGTGAGGCTGTGGTTGTAGATTAGGGGTGACTGTAGTACTACTTCTCCATGATGTGAGGCTGTGGTTGTAGATTAGGGGTGACTGTAGTACTACTTCTCCATGATGTGAGGCTGTTGTTGTAGATTAGGGGTGACTGTAGCACTACTTCTCCATGATGTGAGGCTGTGGTTGTAGATTAGGGGTGACTGTAGCACTACTTCTCCATGATGTGAGGCTGTGGTTGTAGATTAGGGGTGACTGTAGTACTGCTTCTCCATGATGTGAGGCTGTGGTTGTAGATAAGGGGTGACTGTAGCACTACTTCTCCATGATGTGAGGCTGTGGTTGTAGATTAGGGGTGACTGTAGTACTACTTCTCCATGATGTGAGGCTGTGGTTGTAGATTAGCGGTGACTGTAGTACTACTTCTCCATGATGTGAGGCTGTGGTTGTAGATTAGGGGTGACTGTAGTACTACTTCTCCATGATGTGAGGCTGTGGTTGTAGGGGTGACTGTAGTACTACTTCTCCATGATGTGAGGCTGTGGTTGTAGATTAGGGGTGACTGTAGTACTACTTCTCCATGATGTGAGGCTGTGGTTGTAGATTAGGGGTGACTGTAGTACTACTTCTCCATGATGTGAGGCTGTGGTTGTAGATTAGGGGTGACTGTAGCACTACTTCTCCATGATGTGAGGCTGTGGTTGTAGAGGTGACTGTAGTACTACTTCTCCATGATGTGAGGCTGTGGTTGTAGATTAGGGGTGACTGTAGCACTACTTCTCCATGATGTGAGGCTGTGGTTGTAGATTAGGGGTGACTGTAGTACTACTTCTCCATGATGTGAGGCTGTGGTTGTAGATTAGGGGTGACTGTAGTACTACTTCTCCATGATGTGAGGCTGTGGTTGTAGATTAGGGGTGACTGTAGTACTACTTCTCCATGATGTGAGGCTGTGGTTGTAGATTAGGGGTGACTGTAGTACTACTTCTCCATGATGTGAGGCTGTGGTTGTAGATTAGGGGTGACTGTAGCACTACTTTTCCATGATGTGAGGCTGTGGTTGTAGAGGTGACTGTAGTACTACTTCTCCATGATGTGAGGCTGTGGTTGTAGATTAGGGATGACTGTAGTACTACTTCTCCATGATGTGAGGCTGTGGTTGTAGATTAGGGGTGACTGTAGTACTACTTCTCCATGATGTGAGGCAGTGGTTGTAGATTAGGGGTGACTGTAGCACTACTTCTCCATGATGTGAGGCTGTGGTTGTAGATTAGGGGTGACTGTAGTACTACTTCTCCATGATGTGAGGCAGTGGTTGTAGATTAGGGGTGACTGTAGCACTACTTCTCCATGATGTGAGGCTGTGGTTGTAGATTAGGGGTGACTGTAGTACTACTTTTCCATGATGTGAGGCTGTGGTTGTAGATTAGGGGTGACTGTAGTACTACTTCTCCATGATGTGAGGCAGTGGTTGTAGAGGTGACTGTAGCACTACTTCTCCATGATGTGAGGTTGTGGTTGTAGATTAGGGGTGACTGTAGCACTACTTCTCCATGATGTGAGGCTGTGGTTGTAGATTAGGGGTGACTGTAGTACTACTTCTCCATGATGTGAGGCTGTGGTTGTAGGGGTGACTGTAGTACTACTTCTCCATGATGTGAGGCTGTGGTTGTAGATTAGGGGTGACTCTAGCACTACTTCTCCATGATGTGAGGCTGTGGTTGTAGATTAGGGGTGACTGTAGTACTACTTCTCCATGATGTGAGGCTGTGGTTGTAGATTAGGGGTGACTGTAGTACTACTTCTCCATGATGTGAGGCTGTGGTTGTAGGGGTGACTGTAGTACTACTTCTCCATGATGTGAGGCTGTGGTTGTAGATTAGGGGTGACTGTAGTACTACTTCTCCATGATGTGAGGCTGTGGTTGTAGATTAGGGGTGACTGTAGCACTACTTCTCCATGATGTGAGGCTGTGGTTGTAGATTAGGGGTGACTCTAGCACTACTTCTCCATGATGTGAGGCTGTGGTTGTAGATTAGGGGTGACTGTAGCACTACTTCTCCATGATGTGAGGCTGTGGTTGTAGATTAGGGGTGACTGTAGTACTGCTTCTCCATGATGTGAGGCTGTGGTTGTAGATTAGGGATGACTGTAGTACTACTTCTCCATGATGTGAGGCTGTGGTTGTAGATTAGGGGTGACTGTAGTACTACTTCTCCATGATGTGAGGCTGTGGTTGTAGATTAGGGGTGACTGTAGCACTACTTCTCCATGATGTGAGGCTGTGGTTGTAGATTAGGGGTGACTGTAGTACTACTTCTCCATGATGTGAGGCAGTGGTTGTAGATTAGGGGTGACTGTAGCACTACTTCTCCATGATGTGAGGCTGTGGTTGTAGATTAGGGGTGACTGTAGTACTACTTTTCCATGATGTGAGGCTGTGGTTGTAGATTAGGGGTGACTGTAGTACTACTTCTCCATGATGTGAGGCTGTGGTTGTAGATTAGGGGTGACTGTAGTACTACTTCTCCATGATGTGAGGCTGTGGTTGTAGATTAGGGGTGACTGTAGCACTACTTCTCCATGATGTGAGGCTGTGGTTGTAGATTAGGGGTGACTGTAGTACTACTTCTCCATGATGTGAGGCTGTGGTTGTAGATTAGGGGTGACTGTAGCACTACTTCTCCATGATGTGAGGCTGTGGTTGTTGATTAGGGGTGACTGTAGTACTACTTCTCCATGATGTGAGGCTGTGGTTGTAGATTAGGGGTGACTGTAGTACTACTTCTCCATGATGTGAGGCTGTGGTTGTAGAGGTGACTGTAGTACTACTTCTCCATGATGTGAGGCTGTGGTTGTAGATTAGGGGTGACTGTAGTACTACTTCTCCATGATGTGAGGCTGCGGTTGTATATTAGGGGTGACTGTAGTACTACTTCTCCATGATGTGAGGCTGTGGTTGTAGATTAGGGGTGACTGTAGTACTACTTCTCCATGATGTGAGGCTGTGGTTGTAGATTAGGGGTGACTGTAGTACTACTTCTCCATGATGTGAGGCTGTGGTTGTAGATTAGGGGTGACTGTAGTACTACTTCTCCATGATGTGAGGCAGTGGTTGTAGATTAGGGGTGACTGTAGTACTACTTCTCCATGATGTGAGGCTGTGGTTGTAGATTAGGGGTGACTGTAGTGCTACTTCTCCATGATGTGAGGCTGTGGTTGTAGATTAGGGGTGACTGTAGCACTACTTCTCCATGATGTGAGGCTGTGGTTGTAGATTAGGGGTGACTGTAGTACTACTTCTCCATGATGTGAGGCTGTGGTTGTAGATTAGGGGTGACTGTAGCACTACTTCTCCATGATGTGAGGCTGTGGTTGTAGATTAGGGGTGACTGTAGCACTACTTCTCCATGATGTGAGGCTGTGGTTGTAGATTAGGGGTGACTGTAGTACTACTTCTCCATGATGTGAGGCTGCGGTTGTATATTAGGGGTGACTGTAGTACTACTTCTCCATGATGTGAGGCTGTGGTTGTAGATTAGGGGTGACTGTAGTACTACTTCTCCATGATGTGAGGCTGTGGTTGTAGATTAGGGGTGACTGTAGTACTACTTCTCCATGATGTGAGGCCACGGTTGTAGATTAGGGGTGACTGTAGCACTACTTCTCCATGATGTGAGGCTGTGGTTGTAGATTAGGGGTGACTGTAGTACTACTTCTCCATGATGTGAGGCTGTGGTTGTAGATTAGGGGTGACTGTAGCACTACTTCTCCATGATGTGAGGCTGTGGTTGTAGATTAGGGGTGACTGTAGTACTACTTCTCCATGATGTGAGGCTGTGGTTGTAGATTAGGGGTGACTGTAGCACTACTTCTCCATGATGTGAGGCTGTGGTTGTAGATTAGGGGTGACTGTAGTACTACTTCTCCATGATGTGAGGCCACGGTTGTAGATTAGGGGTGACTGTAGCACTACTTCTCCATGATGTGAGGCTGTGGTTGTAGATTAGGGGTGACTGTAGTACTACTTCTCCATGATGTGAGGCTGTGGTTGTAGATTAGGGGTGACTGTAGTACTACTTCTCCATGATGTGAGGCAGTGGTTGTAGAGGTGACTGTAGCACTACTTCTCCATGATGTGAGGTTGTGGTTGTAGATTAGGGGTGACTGTAGCACTACTTCTCCATGATGTGAGGCTGTGGTTGTAGATTAGGGGTGACTGTAGTACTACTTCTCCATGATGTGAGGCTGTGGTTGTAGGGGTGACTGTAGTACTACTTCTCCATGATGTGAGGCTGTGGTTGTAGATTAGTGGTGACTGTAGCACTACTTCTCCATGATGTGAGGCTGTGGTTGTAGATTAGGGGTGACTGTAGTACTACTTCTCCATGATGTGAGGCTGTGGTTGTAGATTAGGGGTGACTGTAGTACTACTTCTCCATGATGTGAGGCTGTGGTTGTAGGGGTGACTGTAGTACTACTTCTCCATGATGTGAGGCTGTGGTTGTAGATTAGGGGTGACTGTAGTACTACTTCTCCATGATGTGAGGCTGTGGTTGTAGGGGTGACTGTAGTACTACTTCTCCATGATGTGAGGCTGTGGTTGTAGATTAGGGGTGACTCTAGCACTACTTCTCCATGATGTGAGGCTGTGGTTGTAGATTAGGGGTGACTGTAGCACTACTTCTCCATGATGTGAGGCTGTGGTTGTAGATTAGGGGTGACTGTAGTACTGCTTCTCCATGATGTGAGGCTGTGGTTGTAGATTAGGGGTGACTCTAGCACTACTTCTCCATGATGTGAGGCTGTGGTTGTAGATTAGGGGTGACTGTAGCACTACTTCTCCATGATGTGAGGCTGTGGTTGTAGATTAGGGGTGACTGTAGTACTACTTCTCCATGATGTGAGGCTGTGGTTGTAGATTAGGGGTGACTGTAGCACTACTTCTCCATGATGTGAGGCTGTGGTTGTAGATTAGGGGTGACTGTAGTACTACTTCTCCATGATGTGAGGCCGTGGTTGTAGATTAGGGGTGACTGTAGCACTACTTCTCCATGATGTGAGGCTGTGGTTGTGGTGGTGACTGTAGCACTACTTCTCCATGATGTGAGGCTGTGGTTGTATATTAGGGGTGACTGTAGTACTACTTCTCCATGATGTGAGGCTGTGGTTGTAGATTAGGGGTGACTGTAGCACTACTTCTCCATGATGTGAGGCTGTGGTTGTAGATTAGGGGTGACTGTAGCACTACTTCTCCATGATGTGAGGTTGTGGTTGTAGATTAGGGGTGACTGTAGTACTACTTCTCCATGATGTGAGGCTGTGGTTGTAGATTAGGGGTGACTGTAGTACTACTTCTCCATGATGTGAGGCTGTGGTTGTAGAGGTGACTGTAGCACTACTTCTCCATGATGTGAGGCTGTGGTTGTAGATTAGGGGTGACTGTAGTACTACTTCTCCATGATGTGAGGCTGTGGTTGTAGATTAGGGGTGACTGTAGTACTACTTCTCCATGATGTGAGGCTGTGGTTGTAGATTAGGGGTGACTGTAGCACTACTTCTCCATGATGTGAGGCTGTGGTTGTAGATTAGGGGTGACTGTAGCACTACTTCTCCATGATGTGAGGCTGTGGTTGTAGATTAGGGGTGACTGTAGTACTACTTCTCCATGATGTGAGGCTGTGGTTGTAGATTAGGGGTGACTGTAGCACTACTTCTCCATGATGTGAGGCTGTGGTTGTAGATTAGGGGTGACTGTAGTACTACTTCTCCATGATGTGAGGCTGTGGTTGTAGATTAGGGGTGACTGTAGCACTACTTCTCCATGATGTGAGGCTGTGGTTGTAGATTAGGGGTGACTGTAGCACTACTTCTCCATGATGTGAGGCTGTGGTTGTAGATTAGGGGTGACTGTAGTACTACTTCTTCATGATGTGAGGCTGTGGTTGTAGATTAGGGGTGACTGTAGTACTACTTCTCCATGATGTGAGGCAGTGGTTGTAGAGGTGACTGTAGCACTACTTCTCCATGATGTGAGGCTGTGGTTGTAGATTAGGGGTGACTGTAGCACTACTTCTCCATGATGTGAGGCTGTGGTGGTGACTGTAGCACTACTTCTCCATGATGTGAGGCTGTGGTTGTAGATTAGGGGTGACTGTAGCACTACTTCTCCATGATGTGAGGCTGTGGTTGTAGATTAGGGGTGACTGTAGTACTACTTCTCCATGATGTGAGGCTGTGGTTGTAGATTAGGGGTGACTGTAGTACTACTTCTTCATGATGTGAGGCTGTGGTTGTAGATTAGGGGTGACTGTAGTACTACTTCTCCATGATGTGAGGCAGTGGTTGTAGAGGTGACTGTAGCACTACTTCTCCATGATGTGAGGCTGTGGTTGTAGATTAGGGGTGACTGTAGTACTACTTCTCCATGATGTGAGGCTGTGGTTGTAGATTAGGGGTGACTGTAGCACTACTTCTCCATGATGTGAGGCTGTGGTTGTAGATTAGGGGTGACTGTAGTACTACTTCTCCATGATGTGAGGCTGTGGTTGTAGATTAGGGGTGACTGTAGTACTACTTCTTCATGATGTGAGGCTGTGGTTGTAGATTAGGGGTGACTGTAGTACTACTTCTCCATGATGTGAGGCAGTGGTTGTAGAGGTGACTGTAGTACTACTTCTCCATGATGTGAGGCTGTGGTTGTAGATTAGGGGTGACTGTAGTACTACTTCTCCATGATGTGAGGCTGTGGTTGTAGATTAGGGGTGACTGTAGCACTACTTCTCCATGATGTGAGGCTGTGGTGGTGACTGTAGCACTACTTCTCCATGATGTGAGGCTGTGGTTGTAGATTAGGGGTGACTGTAGCACTACTTCTCCATGATGTGAGGCAGTGGTTGTAGGGGTGACTGTTGCACTACTTCTCCATGATGTGAGGCTGCGGTTGTATATTAGGGGTGACTGTAGTACTACTTCTCCATGATGTGAGGCTGTGGTTGTAGATTAGGGGTGACTGTAGCACTACTTCTCCATGATGTGAGGCTGTGGTTGTAGATTAGGGGTGACTGTAGTACTACTTTTCCATGATGTGAGGCTGTGGTTGTAGATTAGGGGTGACTGTAGCACTACTTCTCCATGATGTGAGGCTGTGGTTGTAGATTAGGGGTGACTGTAGTACTACTTCTCCATGATGTGAGGCTGTGGTTGTAGATTAGGGGTGACTGTAGTACTACTTCTCCATGATGTGAGGCTGTGGTTGTAGATTAGGGGTGACTGTAGTACTACTTCTCCATGATGTGAGGCTGCGGTTGTATATTAGGGGTGACTTTAGTACTACTCCTCCATGATGTGAGGCCACGGTTGTAGATTAGCGGTGACTGTAGTACTACTTTTCCATGATGTGAGGCTGTGGTTGTAGATTAGGGGTGACTGTAGTACTACTTCTCCATGATGTGAGGCTGTGGTTGTAGATTAGGGGTGACTGTAGTACTACTTCTCCATGATGTGAGGCTGTGGTTGTAGATTAGGGGTGACTGTAGCACTACTTCTCCATGATGTGAGGCTGTGGTTGTAGGGGTGACTGTAGTACTACTTCTCCATGATGTGAGGCTGTGGTTGTAGATTAGGGGTGACTGTAGTACTACTTCTCCATGATGTGAGGCTGTGGTTGTAGATTAGGGGTGACTGTAGTACTACTTCTCCATGATGTGAGGCTGTGGTTGTAGATTAGGGGTGACTGTAGTACTACTTCTCCATGATGTGAGGCTGTGGTTGTAGATTAGGGGTGACTGTAGTACTACTTCTCCATGATGTGAGGCTGTGGTTGTAGATTAGGGGTGACTGTAGTACTACTTCTCCATGATGTGAGGCTGTGGTTGTAGATTAGGGGTGACTGTAGTACTACTTCTCCATGATGTGAGGCTGCGGTTGTATATTAGGGGTGACTGTAGTACTACTCCTCCATGATGTGAGGCCACGGTTGTAGATTAGCGGTGACTGTAGTACTACTTCTCCATGATGTGAGGCTGTGGTTGTAGATTAGGGGTGACTGTAGTACTACTTCTCCATGATGTGAGGCTGTGGTTGTGGTGGTGACTGTAGTACTACTTCTCCATGATGTGAGGCTGTGGTTGTAGATTAGGGGTGACTGTAGTACTACTTCTCCATGATGTGAGGCTGTGGTTGTAGATTGGGGGTGACTGTAGCACTACTTCTCCATGATGTGAGGCTGTGGTTGCAGATTAGGGGTGACTGTAGTACTACTTCTCCATGATGTGAGGCTGTGGTTGTAGGGGTGACTGTAGTACTACTTCTCCATGATGTGAGGCTGTGGTTGTAGATTAGGGGTGACTGTAGTACTACTTCTCCATGATGTGAGGCTGCGGTTGTATATTAGGGGTGACTGTAGTACTACTTCTCCATGATGTGAGGCTGCGGTTGTATATTAGGGGTGACTGTAGTACTACTTCTCCATGATGTGAGGCTGTGGTTGTAGATTAGGGGTGACTGTAGTACTACTTCTCCATGATGTGAGGCTGTGGTTGTAGATTAGGGGTGACTGTAGTACTACTTCTCCATGATGTGAGGCTGTGGTTGTAGATTAGGGGTGACTGTAGTACTACTTCTCCATGATGTGAGGCTGTGGTTGTAGATTAGGGGTGACTGTAGTACTACTTCTCCATGATGTGAGGCTGCGGTTGTATATTAGGGGTGACTGTAGTACTACTCCTCCATGATGTGAGGCCACGGTTGTAGATTAGCGGTGACTGTAGTACTACTTTTCCATGATGTGAGGCTGTGGTTGTAGATTAGGGGTGACTGTAGTACTACTTCTCCATGATGTGAGGCTGTGGTTGTAGATTAGGGGTGACTGTAGTACTACTTTTCCATGATGTGAGGCTGTGGTTGTAGATTAGGGGTGACTGTAGCACTACTTCTCCATGATGTGAGGCTGTGGTTGTAGATTAGGGGTGACTGTAGCACTACTTCTCCATGATGTGAGGCTGTGGTTGTAGGGGTGACTGTAGTACTACTTCTCCATGATGTGAGGCTGTGGTTGTAGATTAGGGGTGACTGTAGTACTACTTCTCCATGATGTGAGGCTGTGGTTGTAGATTAGGGGTGACTGTAGTACTACTTCTCCATGATGTGAGGCTGTGGTTGTAGATTAGGGGTGACTGTAGTACTACTTCTCCATGATGTGAGGCTGTGGTTGTAGGGGTGACTGTAGTACTACTTCTCCATGATGTGAGGCTGTGGTTGTAGATTAGGGGTGACTGTAGTACTACTTCTCCATGATGTGAGGCTGTGGTTGTGGTGGTGACTGTAGTACTACTTCTCCATGATGTGAGGCAGTGGTTGTAGATTAGGGGTGACTGTAGCACTACTTCTCCATGATGTGAGGCTGTGGTTGTAGGGGTGACTGTAGTACTACTTCTCCATGATGTGAGGCTGTGGTTGTAGGGGTGACTGTAGTACTACTTCTCCATGATGTGAGGCTGTGGTTGTGGTGGTGACTGTAGTACTACTTCTCCATGATGTGAGGCTGTGGTTGTAGATTGGGGGTGACTGTAGCACTACTTCTCCATGATGTGAGGCTGTGGTTGCAGATTAGGGGTGACTGTAGTACTACTTCTCCATGATGTGAGGCTGCGGTTGTATATTAGGGGTGACTGTAGTACTACTTCTCCATGATGTGAGGCTGTGGTTGTAGATTAGGGGTGACTGTAGCACTACTTCTCCATGATGTGAGGCTGTGGTTGTGGTGGTGACTGTAGTACTACTTCTCCATGATGTGAGGCTGTGGTTGTAGATTAGGGGTGACTGTAGTACTACTTCTCCATGATGTGAGGCTGCGGTTGTAGATTAGGGGTGACTGTAGTACTACTTCTCCATGATGTGAGGCTGTGGTTGTAGATTAGGGGTGACTGTAGTACTACTTCTCCATGATGTGAGGCAGTGGTTGTAGATTAGGGGTGACTGTAGTACTACTTCTCCATGATGTGAGGCTGTGGTTGTAGATTAGGGGTGACTGTAGTACTACTTCTCCATGATGTGAGGCCACGGTTGTAGATTAGCGGTGACTGTAGTACTACTTCTCCATGATGTGAGGCTGTGGTTGTAGATTAGGGGTGACTGTAGTACTACTTCTCCATGATGTGAGGCCACGGTTGTAGATTAGCGGTGACTGTAGTACTACTTCTCCATGATGTGAGGCTGTGGTTGTAGATTAGGGGTGACTGTAGTACTACTTCTCCATGATGTGAGGCTGTGGTTGTAGATAAGGGGTGACTGTAGTACTACTTTTCCATGATGTGAGGCTGTGGTTGTAGATTAGGGGTGACTGTAGCACTACTTCTCCATGATGTGAGGCTGTGGTTGTAGATTAGGGGTGACTGTAGTACTACTTCTCCATGATGTGAGGCTGTGGTTGTAGATTAGGGGTGACTGTAGCACTACTTCTCCATGATGTGAGGCTGTGGTTGTAGATTAGGGGTGACTGTAGTACTACTTCTCCATGATGTGAGGCTGTGGTTGTAGATTAGGGGTGACTGTAGCACTACTTCTCCATGATGTGAGGCTGTGGTTGTAGATTAGGGGTGACTGTAGTACTACTTCTCCATGATGTGAGGCCACGGTTGTAGATTAGGGGTGACTGTAGCACTACTTCTCCATGATGTGAGGCTGTGGTTGTAGATTAGGGGTGACTGTAGTACTACTTCTCCATGATGTGAGGCTGTGGTTGTAGATTAGGGGTGACTGTAGTACTACTTCTCCATGATGTGAGGCAGTGGTTGTACAGGTGACTGTAGCACTACTTCTCCATGATGTGAGGTTGTGGTTGTAGATTAGGGGTGACTGTAGCACTACTTCTCCATGATGTGAGGCTGTGGTTGTAGATTAGGGGTGACTGTAGTACTACTTCTCCATGATGTGAGGCTGTGGTTGTAGGGGTGACTGTAGTACTACTTCTCCATGATGTGAGGCTGTGGTTGTAGATTAGTGGTGACTGTAGCACTACTTCTCCATGATGTGAGGCTGTGGTTGTAGATTAGGGGTGACTGTAGTACTACTTCTCCATGATGTGAGGCTGTGGTTGTAGATTAGGGGTGACTGTAGTACTACTTCTCCATGATGTGAGGCTGTGGTTGTAGGGGTGACTGTAGTACTACTTCTCCATGATGTGAGGCTGTGGTTGTAGATTAGGGGTGACTGTAGTACTACTTCTCCATGATGTGAGGCTGTGGTTGTAGGGGTGACTGTAGTACTACTTCTCCATGATGTGAGGCTGTGGTTGTAGATTAGGGGTGACTCTAGCACTACTTCTCCATGATGTGAGGCTGTGGTTGTAGATTAGGGGTGACTGTAGCACTACTTCTCCATGATGTGAGGCTGTGGTTGTAGATTAGGGGTGACTGTAGTACTGCTTCTCCATGATGTGAGGCTGTGGTTGTAGATTAGGGGTGACTCTAGCACTACTTCTCCATGATGTGAGGCTGTGGTTGTAGATTAGGGGTGACTGTAGCACTACTTCTCCATGATGTGAGGCTGTGGTTGTAGATTAGGGGTGACTGTAGTACTACTTCTCCATGATGTGAGGCTGTGGTTGTAGATTAGGGGTGACTGTAGCACTACTTCTCCATGATGTGAGGCTGTGGTTGTAGATTAGGGGTGACTGTAGTACTACTTCTCCATGATGTGAGGCCGTGGTTGTAGATTAGGGGTGACTGTAGCACTACTTCTCCATGATGTGAGGCTGTGGTTGTGGTGGTGACTGTAGCACTACTTCTCCATGATGTGAGGCTGTGGTTGTATATTAGGGGTGACTGTAGTACTACTTCTCCATGATGTGAGGCTGTGGTTGTAGATTAGGGGTGACTGTAGCACTACTTCTCCATGATGTGAGGCTGTGGTTGTAGATTAGGGGTGACTGTAGCACTACTTCTCCATGATGTGAGGTTGTGGTTGTAGATTAGGGGTGACTGTAGTACTACTTCTCCATGATGTGAGGCTGTGGTTGTAGATTAGGGGTGACTGTAGTACTACTTCTCCATGATGTGAGGCTGTGGTTGTAGAGGTGACTGTAGCACTACTTCTCCATGATGTGAGGCTGTGGTTGTAGATTAGGGGTGACTGTAGTACTACTTCTCCATGATGTGAGGCTGTGGTTGTAGATTAGGGGTGACTGTAGTACTACTTCTCCATGATGTGAGGCTGTGGTTGTAGATTAGGGGTGACTGTAGCACTACTTCTCCATGATGTGAGGCTGTGGTTGTAGATTAGGGGTGACTGTAGCACTACTTCTCCATGATGTGAGGCTGTGGTTGTAGATTAGGGGTGACTGTAGTACTACTTCTCCATGATGTGAGGCTGTGGTTGTAGATTAGGGGTGACTGTAGTACTACTTCTCCATGATGTGAGGCTGTGGTTGTAGGGGTGACTGTAGCACTACTTCTCCATGATGTGAGGCTGTGGTTGTAGATTAGGGGTGACTGTAGCACTACTTCTCCATGATGTGAGGCTGTGGTTGTAGAGGTGACTGTAGTACTACTTCTCCATGATGTGAGGCTGTGGTTGTAGATTAGGGGTGACTGTAGCACTACTTCTCCATGATGTGAGGCTGTGGTTGTAGATTAGGGGTGACTGTAGTACTACTTCTCCATGATGTGAGGCTGTGGTTGTAGATTAGGGGTGACTGTAGCACTACTTCTCCATGATGTGAGGCTGTGGTTGTAGATTAGGGGTGACTGTAGTACTACTTCTCCATGATGTGAGGCTGTGGTTGTAGATTAGGGGTGACTGTAGCACTACTTCTCCATGATGTGAGGCTGTGGTTGTAGATTAGGGGTGACTGTAGCACTACTTCTCCATGATGTGAGGCTGTGGTTGTAGATTAGGGGTGACTGTAGTACTACTTCTTCATGATGTGAGGCTGTGGTTGTAGATTAGGGGTGACTGTAGTACTACTTCTCCATGATGTGAGGCAGTGGTTGTAGAGGTGACTGTAGCACTACTTCTCCATGATGTGAGGCTGTGGTTGTAGATTAGGGGTGACTGTAGCACTACTTCTCCATGATGTGAGGCTGTGGTGGTGACTGTAGCACTACTTCTCCATGATGTGAGGCTGTGGTTGTAGATTAGGGGTGACTGTAGCACTACTTCTCCATGATGTGAGGCTGTGGTTGTAGATTAGGGGTGACTGTAGTACTACTTCTCCATGATGTGAGGCTGTGGTTGTAGATTAGGGGTGACTGTAGTACTACTTCTTCATGATGTGAGGCTGTGGTTGTAGATTAGGGGTGACTGTAGTACTACTTCTCCATGATGTGAGGCAGTGGTTGTAGGGGTGACTGTAGCACTACTTCTCCATGATGTGAGGCTGTGGTTGTAGATTAGGGGTGACTGTAGCACTACTTCTCCATGATGTGAGGCTGTGGTTGTAGATTAGGGGTGACTGTAGCACTACTTCTCCATGATGTGAGGCTGTGGTTGTAGATTAGGGGTGACTGTAGCACTACTTCTCCATGATGTGAGGCTGTGGTTGTAGATTAGGGGTGACTGTAGTACTACTTCTCCATGATGTGAGGCTGTGGTTGTAGATTAGGGGTGACTGTAGCACTACTTCTCCATGATGTGAGGCTGTGGTGGTGACTGTAGCACTACTTCTCCATGATGTGAGGCTGTGGTTGTAGATTAGGGGTGACTGTAGCACTACTTCTCCATGATGTGAGGCAGTGGTTGTAGGGGTGACTGTTGCACTACTTCTCCATGATGTGAGGCTGCGGTTGTATATTAGGGGTGACTGTAGTACTACTTCTCCATGATGTGAGGCTGTGGTTGTAGATTAGGGGTGACTGTAGCACTACTTCTCCATGATGTGAGGCTGTGGTTGTAGATTAGGGGTGACTGTAGTACTACTTTTCCATGATGTGAGGCTGTGGTTGTAGATTAGGGGTGACTGTAGCACTACTTCTCCATGATGTGAGGCTGTGGTTGTAGATTAGGGGTGACTGTAGTACTACTTCTCCATGATGTGAGGCTGTGGTTGTAGATTAGGGGTGACTGTAGTACTACTTCTCCATGATGTGAGGCTGTGGTTGTAGATTAGGGGTGACTGTAGTACTACTTCTCCATGATGTGAGGCTGCGGTTGTATATTAGGGGTGACTTTAGTACTACTCCTCCATGATGTGAGGCCACGGTTGTAGATTAGCGGTGACTGTAGTACTACTTTTCCATGATGTGAGGCTGTGGTTGTAGATTAGGGGTGACTGTAGTACTACTTCTCCATGATGTGAGGCTGTGGTTGTAGATTAGGGGTGACTGTAGTACTACTTTTCCATGATGTGAGGCTGTGGTTGTAGATTAGGGGTGACTGTAGTACTACTTCTCCATGATGTGAGGCTGTGGTTGTAGATTAGGGGTGACTGTAGCACTACTTCTCCATGATGTGAGGCTGTGGTTGTAGGGGTGACTGTAGTACTACTTCTCCATGATGTGAGGCTGTGGTTGTAGATTAGGGGTGACTGTAGTACTACTTCTCCATGATGTGAGGCTGTGGTTGTAGATTAGGGGTGACTGTAGTACTACTTCTCCATGATGTGAGGCTGTGGTTGTAGATTAGGGGTGACTGTAGTACTACTTCTCCATGATGTGAGGCTGTGGTTGTAGATTAGGGGTGACTGTAGTACTACTTCTCCATGATGTGAGGCTGTGGTTGTAGATTAGGGGTGACTGTAGTACTACTTCTCCATGATGTGAGGCTGTGGTTGTAGATTAGGGGTGACTGTAGTACTACTTCTCCATGATGTGAGGCTGCGGTTGTATATTAGGGGTGACTGTAGTACTACTCCTCCATGATGTGAGGCCACGGTTGTAGATTAGCGGTGACTGTAGTACTACTTCTCCATGATGTGAGGCTGTGGTTGTAGATTAGGGGTGACTGTAGTACTACTTCTCCATGATGTGAGGCTGTGGTTGTGGTGGTGACTGTAGTACTACTTCTCCATGATGTGAGGCTGTGGTTGTAGATTAGGGGTGACTGTAGTACTACTTCTCCATGATGTGAGGCTGTGGTTGTAGATTGGGGGTGACTGTAGCACTACTTCTCCATGATGTGAGGCTGTGGTTGCAGATTAGGGGTGACTGTAGTACTACTTCTCCATGATGTGAGGCTGTGGTTGTAGGGGTGACTGTAGTACTACTTCTCCATGATGTGAGGCTGTGGTTGTAGATTAGGGGTGACTGTAGTACTACTTCTCCATGATGTGAGGCTGCGGTTGTATATTAGGGGTGACTGTAGTACTACTTCTCCATGATGTGAGGCTGCGGTTGTATATTAGGGGTGACTGTAGTACTACTTCTCCATGATGTGAGGCTGTGGTTGTAGATTAGGGGTGACTGTAGTACTACTTCTCCATGATGTGAGGCTGTGGTTGTAGATTAGGGGTGACTGTAGTACTACTTCTCCATGATGTGAGGCTGTGGTTGTAGATTAGGGGTGACTGTAGTACTACTTCTCCATGATGTGAGGCTGTGGTTGTAGATTAGGGGTGACTGTAGTACTACTTCTCCATGATGTGAGGCTGCGGTTGTATATTAGGGGTGACTGTAGTACTACTCCTCCATGATGTGAGGCCACGGTTGTAGATTAGCGGTGACTGTAGTACTACTTTTCCATGATGTGAGGCTGTGGTTGTAGATTAGGGGTGACTGTAGTACTACTTCTCCATGATGTGAGGCTGTGGTTGTAGATTAGGGGTGACTGTAGTACTACTTTTCCATGATGTGAGGCTGTGGTTGTAGATTAGGGGTGACTGTAGCACTACTTCTCCATGATGTGAGGCTGTGGTTGTAGGGGTGACTGTAGTACTACTTCTCCATGATGTGAGGCTGTGGTTGTAGATTAGGGGTGACTGTAGTACTACTTCTCCATGATGTGAGGCTGTGGTTGTAGATTAGGGGTGACTGTAGTACTACTTCTCCATGATGTGAGGCTGTGGTTGTAGATTAGGGGTGACTGTAGTACTACTTCTCCATGATGTGAGGCTGTGGTTGTAGGGGTGACTGTAGTACTACTTCTCCATGATGTGAGGCTGTGGTTGTAGATTAGGGGTGACTGTAGTACTACTTCTCCATGATGTGAGGCAGTGGTTGTAGATTAGGGGTGACTGTAGCACTACTTCTCCATGATGTGAGGCTGTGGTTGTAGGGGTGACTGTAGTACTACTTCTCCATGATGTGAGGCTGTGGTTGTAGGGGTGACTGTAGTACTACTTCTCCATGATGTGAGGCTGTGGTTGTGGTGGTGACTGTAGTACTACTTCTCCATGATGTGAGGCTGTGGTTGTAGATTGGGGGTGACTGTAGCACTACTTCTCCATGATGTGAGGCTGTGGTTGCAGATTAGGGGTGACTGTAGTACTACTTCTCCATGATGTGAGGCTGCGGTTGTATATTAGGGGTGACTGTAGTACTACTTCTCCATGATGTGAGGCTGTGGTTGTAGATTAGGGGTGACTGTAGCACTACTTCTCCATGATGTGAGGCTGTGGTTGTGGTGGTGACTGTAGTACTACTTCTCCATGATGTGAGGCTGTGGTTGTAGATTAGGGGTGACTGTAGTACTACTTCTCCATGATGTGAGGCTGCGGTTGTAGATTAGGGGTGACTGTAGTACTACTTCTCCATGATGTGAGGCTGTGGTTGTAGATTAGGGGTGACTGTAGTACTACTTCTCCATGATGTGAGGCAGTGGTTGTAGATTAGGGGTGACTGTAGTACTACTTCTCCATGATGTGAGGCTGTGGTTGTAGATTAGGGGTGACTGTAGTACTACTTCTCCATGATGTGAGGCCACGGTTGTAGATTAGCGGTGACTGTAGTACTACTTCTCCATGATGTGAGGCCACGGTTGTAGATTAGGGGTGACTGTAGTACTACTTCTCCATGATGTGAGGCCACGGTTGTAGATTAGCGGTGACTGTAGTACTACTTCTCCATGATGTGAGGCTGTGGTTGTAGATTAGGGGTGACTGTAGTACTACTTCTCCATGATGTGAGGCTGTGGTTGTAGATAAGGGGTGACTGTAGTACTACTTTTCCATGATGTGAGGCTGTGGTTGTAGATTAGGGGTGACTGTAGCACTACTTCTCCATGATGTGAGGCTGTGGTTGTAGATTAGGGGTGACTGTAGTACTACTTCTCCATGATGTGAGGCTGTGGTTGTAGATTAGGGGTGACTGTAGTACTACTTCTCCATGATGTGAGGCTGTGGTTGTGGTGGTGACTGTAGTACTACTTCTCCATGATGTGAGGCTGTGGTTGTAGATTAGGGGTGACTGTAGTACTACTTCTCCATGATGTGAGGCTGTGGTTGTAGATTGGGGGTGACTGTAGCACTACTTCTCCATGATGTGAGGCTGTGGTTGCAGATTAGGGGTGACTGTAGTACTACTTCTCCATGATGTGAGGCTGCGGTTGTATATTAGGGGTGACTGTAGTACTACTTCTCCATGATGTGAGGCTGTGGTTGTAGATTAGGGGTGACTGTAGCACTACTTCTCCATGATGTGAGGCTGTGGTTGTGGTGGTGACTGTAGTACTACTTCTCCATGATGTGAGGCTGTGGTTGTAGATTAGGGGTGACTGTAGTACTACTTCTCCATGATGTGAGGCTGCGGTTGTAGATTAGGGGTGACTGTAGTACTACTTCTCCATGATGTGAGGCTGTGGTTGTAGATTAGGGGTGACTGTAGTACTACTTCTCCATGATGTGAGGCTGTGGTTGTAGATTAGGGGTGACTGTAGTACTACTTCTCCATGATGTGAGGCTGTGGTTGTAGATTAGGGGTGACTGTAGTACTACTTCTCCATGATGTGAGGCCACGGTTGTAGATTAGCGGTGACTGTAGTACTACTTCTCCATGATGTGAGGCTGTGGTTGTAGATTAGGGGTGACTGTAGTACTACTTCTCCATGATGTGAGGCTGTGGTTGTAGATAAGGGGTGACTGTAGTACTACTTTTCCATGATGTGAGGCTGTGGTTGTAGATTAGGGGTGACTGTAGCACTACTTCTCCATGATGTGAGGCTGTGGTTGTAGATTAGGGGTGACTGTAGTACTACTTCTCCATGATGTGAGGCTGTGGTTGTAGATTAGGGGTGACTGTAGTACTACTTCTCCATGATGTGAGGCTGTGGTTGTGGTGGTGACTGTAGTACTACTTCTCCATGATGTGAGGCTGTGGTTGTAGATTAGGGGTGACTGTAGTACTACTTCTCCATGATGTGAGGCTGTGGTTGTAGATTGGGGGTGACTGTAGCACTACTTCTCCATGATGTGAGGCTGTGGTTGCAGATTAGGGGTGACTGTAGTACTACTTCTCCATGATGTGAGGCTGCGGTTGTATATTAGGGGTGACTGTAGTACTACTTCTCCATGATGTGAGGCTGTGGTTGTAGATTAGGGGTGACTGTAGCACTACTTCTCCATGATGTGAGGCTGTGGTTGTAGATTAGGGGTGACTGTAGTACTACTTCTCCATGATGTGAGGCTGTGGTTGTAGATTAGGGGTGACTGTAGTGCTACTTCTCCATGATGTGAGGCTGTGGTTGTAGATTAGGGGTGACTGTAGCACTACTTCTCCATGATGTGAGGCTGTGGTTGTAGATTAGGGGTGACTGTAGCACTACTTTTCCATGATGTGAGGCTGTGGTTGTAGATTAGGGGTGACTGTAGTACTACTTCTCCATGATGTGAGGCTGCGGTTGTATATTAGGGGTGACTGTAGCACTACTTCTCCATGATGTGAGGCTGTTTTTGTAGATTAGGGGTGACTGTAGCACTACTTCTCCATGATGTGAGGCTGTGGTTGTAGATTAGGGGTGACTGTAGTACTACTTCTCCATGATGTGAGGCTGTGGTTGTAGATTAGGGGTGACTGTAGTACTACTTCTCCATGATGTGAGGCTGTGGTTGTAGATTAGGGGTGACTGTAGTACTACTTCTCCATGATGTGAGGCTGTGGTTGTAGATTAGGGGTGACTGTAGCACTACTTCTCCATGATGTGAGGCTGTGGTTGTAGATTAGGGGTGACTGTAGTACTACTTCTCCATGATGTGATGCTGTGGTTGTAGATTAGGGGTGACTGTAGCACTACTTCTCCATGATGTGAGGCTGTGGTTGTGGTGGTGACTGTAGCACTACTTCTCCATGATGTGAGGCTGTGGTTGTAGATTAGGGGTGACTGTAGTACTACTTCTCCATGATGTGAGGCTGTGGTTGTAGATTAGGGGTGACTGTAGTACCACTTCTCCATGATGTGAGGCTGTGGTTGTAGATTAGGGGTGACTGTAGTACTACTTCTCCATGATGTGAGGCTGTGGTTATAGATTAGGGGTGACTGTAGTACTACTTCTCCATGATGTGAGGCTGTGGTTGTAGATTAGGGGTGACTGTAGTACTACTTCTCCATGATGTGAGGCTGTGGTTGTAGATTAGGGGTGACTGTAGCACTACTTCTCCATGATGTGAGGCTGTGGTTGTAGATTAGGGGTGACTGTAGCACTACTTCTCCATGATGTGAGGCTGTGGTTGTAGATTAGGGGTGACTGTAGCACTACTTCTCCATGATGTGAGGCTGTGGTTGTAGGGGTGACTGTAGCACTACTTCTCCATGATGTGAGGCTGTGGTTGTGGTGGTGACTGTAGTACTACTTCTCCATGATGTGAGGCTGTGGTTGTAGATTAGGGGTGACTGTAGTACTACTTCTCCATGATGTGAGGCTGTGGTTGTAGGGGTGACTGTAGTACTACTTCTCCATGATGTGAGGCTGTGGTTGTAGATTAGGGGTGACTGTAGTACTACTTCTCCATGATGTGAGGCTGTGGTTGTAGATTAGGGGTGACTGTAGTACTACTTCTCCATGATGTGAGGCTGTGGTTGTAGATTAGGGGTGACTGTAGTACTACTTCTCCATGATGTGAGGCTGTGGTTGTAGATTAGGGGTGACTGTAGTACTACTTCTCCATGATGTGAGGCTGTGGTTGTAGATTAGGGGTGACTGTAGTACTACTTCTCCATGATGTGAGGCTGTGGTTGTAGATTAGGGGTGACTGTAGCACTACTTCTCCATGATGTGAGGCTGCGGTTGTATATTAGGGGTGACTGTAGTACTACTTCTCCATGATGTGAGGCTGTGGTTGTAGATTAGGGGTGACTGTAGCACTACTTCTCCATGATGTGAGGCTGTGGTTGTAGATTAGGGGTGACTGTAGTACTACTTCTCCATGATGTGATGCTGTGGTTGTAGATTAGGGGTGACTGTAGCACTACTTCTCCATGATGTGAGGCTGTGGTTGTAGATTAGGGGTGACTGTAGTACTACTTCTCCATGATGTGAGGCTGTGGTTGTAGATTAGGGGTGACTGTAGCACTACTTCTCCATGATGTGAGGTTGTGGTTGTAGATTAGGGGTGACTGTAGTACTACTTCTCCATGATGTGATGCTGTGGTTGTAGATTAGGGGTGACTGTAGCACTACTTCTCCATGATGTGAGGCTGTGGTTGTGGTGGTGACTGTAGCACTACTTCTCCATGATGTGAGGCTGTGGTTGTAGATTAGGGGTGACTGTAGTACTACTTCTCCATGATGTGAGGCTGTGGTTGTAGATTAGGGGTGACTGTAGTACTACTCCTCCATGATGTGAGGCTGTGGTTGTGGTGGTGACTGTAGTACTACTTCTCCATGATGTGAGGCTGTGGTTGTAGATTAGGGGTGACTGTAGTACTACTTCTCCATGATGTGAGGCTGTGGTTGTAGATTAGGGGTGACTGTAGCACTACTTCTCCATGATGTGAGGCTGTGGTTGTAGATTAGGGGTGACTGTAGCACTACTTCTCCATGATGTGAGGCTGTGGTTGTAGATTAGGGGTGACTGTAGGACTACTTCTCCATGATGTGAGGCTGTGGTTGTAGATTAGGGGTGACTGTAGTACTACTTCTCCATGATGTGAGGCTGTGGTTGTAGATTAGGGGTGACTGTAGCACCACTTCTCCATGATGTGAGGCTGTGGTTGTAGATTAGGGGTGACTGTAGTGCTACTTCTCCATGATGTGAGGCTGTGGTTGTAGATTAGGGGTGACTGTAGCACTACTTCTCCATGATGTGAGGCTGTGGTTGTAGATTAGGGGTGACTGTAGCACTACTTCTCCATGATGTGAGGCTGTGGTTATAGATTAGGGGTGACTGTAGTACTACTTCTCCATGATGTGAGGCTGTGGTTGTAGATTAGGGGTGACTGTAGTACTACTTCTCCATGATGTGAGGCTGTGGTTGTAGATTAGGGGTGACTGTAGCACTACTTCTCCATGATGTGAGGCTGTGGTTGTAGATTAGGGGTGACTGTAGCACTACTTCTCCATGATGTGAGGCTGTGGTTGTAGGGGTGACTGTAGCACTACTTCTCCATGATGTGAGGCTGTGGTTGTAGGGGTGACTGTAGCACTACTCCTCCATGATGTGAGGCCACGGTTGTAGATTAGCGGTGACTGTAGTACTACTTCTCCATGATGTGAGGCTGTGGTTGTAGATTAGGGGTGACTGTAGTACTACTTCTCCATGATGTGAGGCTGTGGTTGTGGTGGTGACTGTAGTACTACTTCTCCATGATGTGAGGCTGTGGTTGTAGATTAGGGGTGACTGTAGTACTACTTCTCCATGATGTGAGGCTGTGGTTGTAGGGGTGACTGTAGTACTACTTCTCCATGATGTGAGGCTGTGGTTGTAGATTAGGGGTGACTGTAGTACTACTTCTCCATGATGTGAGGCTGTGGTTGTAGATTAGGGGTGACTGTAGTACTACTTCTCCATGATGTGAGGCTGTGGTTGTAGATTAGGGGTGACTGTAGCACTACTTCTCCATGATGTGAGGCTGTGGTTGTAGATTAGGGGTGACTGTAGTACTACTTCTCCATGATGTGATGCTGTGGTTGTAGATTAGGGGTGACTGTAGCACTACTTCTCCATGATGTGAGGCTGTGGTTGTGGTGGTGACTGTAGCACTACTTCTCCATGATGTGAGGCTGTGGTTGTAGATTAGGGGTGACTGTAGTACTACTTCTCCATGATGTGAGGCTGTGGTTGTAGATTAGGGGTGACTGTAGTACTACTTCTCCATGATGTGATGCTGTGGTTGTAGATTAGGGGTGACTGTAGCACTACTTCTCCATGATGTGAGGCTGTGGTTGTAGATTAGGGGTGACTGTAGCACTACTTCTCCATGATGTGAGGCTGCGGTTGTAGATTAGGGGTGACTCTAGCACTACTTCTCCATGATGTGAGGCTGTGGTTGTGGTGGTGACTGTAGTACTACTTCTCCATGATGTGATGCTGTGGTTGTAGATTAGGGGTGACTGTAGCACTACTTCTCCATGATGTGAGGCTGTGGTTGTGGTGGTGACTGTAGCACTACTTCTCCATGATGTGAGGCTGTGGTTGTAGATTAGGGGTGACTGTAGTACTACTTCTCCATGATGTGAGGCTGTGGTTGTAGATTAGGGGTGACTGTAGTACTACTTCTCCATGATGTGATGCTGTGGTTGTAGATTAGGGGTGACTGTAGTACTACTTCTCCATGATGTGAGGCTGTGGTTGTGGTGGTGACTGTAGCACTACTTCTCCATGATGTGAGGCTGTGGTTGTAGATTAGGGGTGACTGTAGTACTACTTCTCCATGATGTGAGGCTGTGGTTGTAGATTAGGGGTGACTGTAGCTCTACTTCTCCATGATGTTTGTTGCTGCATCTTTATTTCGGTTTTTCTGTTGCAGTTTGCATCCTGCAGTCTGTTTGTGTCGATTCCATATGGAACAGAGTCGCCCGCGCTCTTGGGAACTTGGCTTTGGACCCACAAAATAATCTGATCATCCATGAGTCAGGTGAGTGACTCGTTTTGGGTTGATGAAGGCTGTAGATACTGTTGTAGTATGATACCATGGGTCCTTTCCAGGTTGTGACCCCTGTGAAGGAGCAGGAGGAAGGAGCTGTACAGGAGCACAAAGGTGGGGGCTGAGGAGTCTGCAGCACAGACAAGTCACATGTTGTTTGTGCAATGCAAATGCTTGGAGAAAGCAGAGCGGCAGATGTGCGCTGCAGGTGTCATGGGCTTCTACAATGTGGCTTCAGTGAGAATGAGGTCAGGTTCCCTTTTATGTCTAAACCACTGGCTAGTAAAGTGACTACTTCCCCCTGCTGTCATGTGACTGGTTGGGGGTTACATGGTCTTGTGTGAATGGGGGCAGTTCAGTTACAACACGGCTCCTCGTGGCATAGAATTCTGTGAGGATTTACAGGCTATTCCAACCCCCTGACACTGAACTGCAGCTATACTGGGGTGAGGGGTCAGCCTGTCAGTGCTCAGTGTCCTATCCAGAGGCTGTATGAGAGCCCCCGGCATTGCTGCAGAGGGGTCAGGGGTGAGGGGTCGGTGCTCAGTGTCCTATCCAGAGGTTGCATGAGAGCCCCCGGCATTGCTGCAGAGGGGTCCGGGGTGAGGGGTCAGTGCTCAGTGTCCTATCCAGAGGCTGTATGAGATACCCCGGCATTACTGCAGACAGAGGTCGCACTAACGCAAAGCACACACTCGCAGAGCACGCAAAGCACGGCCCACACTGGTACGGCCCACACGGACACACTGGCACAGCACACACTCAAATACACATAGAGTCCAGTGTACCCCGGCCGCGGCTCACCCGGGATCACATAACTGCTGGCCGTTGCTGCGGGCAGAGAGAATTGTAGCAGGAGGACAAGGAGCAGAGGCTTCGCAGCTCACATGTCTCCCCCGGGGCCGGCGCTTATAGATCCCAGAGATCGCTGCATCCTGCTGAGCGGTCCCGTGCACGATGCGATCACGTGCTGCCATTCCCCTCCTATGCAGTGCGCGCCGGGCCGCTCAGCCTGCACACTACACGGAATAATTGCCAAGCGTATCTTAACACATGGCAGTTATTTTGGGGGGGTAATGGCGCCTCATCATGCGCCGGTGCGCCCCCTACAGTCACTGCCGGGAATTGTGCAGGGTTAGTATATAGCGGGGACTCGCCTGTGCGCCCCCTACAGTCACTGCCGGGAATTGTGCAGGGTTAGTATATAGCGGGGACTCGCCGGTGCGCCCCCTACAGTCACTGCCGGGAATTGTGCAGGGTTAGTATATAGCGGGGACTCGCCGGTGGGCCCCCTACAGTCACTGCTGGGAATTGTGCAGGGTTAGTATATAGCTGGGACTCGACGGTGCGCCCCCTACAGTCACTGCCGGGAATTGTGCAGGGTTAGTGTATAGCGGGGACTCGCCGGTGCGCCCCCTACAGTCACTGCCGGGAATTGTGCAGGGTTAGTATATAGAGGGGACTCGCCGGTGCGCCCCCTACAGTCACTGCCGGGAATTGTGCAGGGTTAGTATATAGCTGGGACTCGCCGGGGCGCCCCCTACAGTCACTGCCGGGAATTGTGCAGGGTTAGTATATAGCGGGGACTCGCCGGTGCGCCCCCTACAGTCACTGCCGGGAATTGTGCAGGGTTAGTATATAGCTGGGACTCGCTGGTGCGCCCCCTACAGTCACTGCCGGGAATTGTGCAGGGTTAGTATATAGAGGGGACTCGCCGGTGCGCCCCCTACAGTCACTGCCGGGAATTGTGCAGGGTTAGTATATAGCGGGGACTCGCCGGTGCGCCCCCTACAGTCACTGCCGGGAATTGTGCAGGGTTAGTATATAGCTGGGACTCGCTGGTGCGCCCCCTACAGTCACTGCCGGGAATTGTGCAGGGTTAGTATATAGAGGGGACTCGCCGGTGCGCCCCCTACAGTCACTGCCGGGAATTGTGCAGGGTTAGTATATAGCTGGGACTCGCCGGTGCGCCCCCTACAGTCACTGCCGGGAATTGTGCAGGGTTAGTATATAGCGGGGACTCGCCGGTGCGCCCCCTACAGTCACTGCCGGGAATTGTGCAGGGTTAGTATATAGCTGGGACTCGCTGGTGCGCCCCCTACAGTCACTGCCGGGAATTGTGCAGGGTTAGTATATAGAGGGGACTCGCCGGTGCGCCCCCTACAGTCACTGCCGGGAATTGTGCAGGGTTAGTATATAGCTGGGACTCGCCGGTGCGCCCCCTACAGTCACTGCCGGGAATTGTGCAGGGTTAGTATATAGCGGGGACTCGCCGGTGCGCCCCCTACAGTCACTGCCGGGAATTGTGCAGGGTTAGTATATAGCTGGGACTCGCCGGTGCGCCCCCTACAGTCACTGCCGGGAATTGTGCAGGGTTAGTATATAGCTGGGACTCGCCGGTGCGCCCCCTACAGTCACTGCCGGGAATTGTGCAGGGTTAGTATATAGAGGGGACTCGCCGGTGCGCCCCCTACAGTCACTGCCGGGAATTGTGCAGGGTTAGTATATAGCTGGGACTCGCCGGTGCGCCCCCCACAGTCACTGCGGGGAATTGTGCAGGGTTAGTGTCAGGGTCGTAATCGACAATTAACCGGTCCAGTCAGTCACCTCCAAATTAGATAGAGCAAGTGTGCACGATTTCAAGATTAAAACCTGAGATAAGATTATTCAGGTTTTAATCTTAAGCAAGCTCTTCACTCTAGCTTTCATGACAGCAAGATTGATTTTATTTCCGTGTTTGTAGCTTTTATACAAAAGAGAGAAAGGTGTGGTTATGTGTCATGCAGCATCATAATGGGGAAGGGTTAAGCATATGTGTCTAGCATCCGATGTGCCCTGGTTGGTCAGTTCCAGTATCTGGGCAGATAATGTCCTGGGCATTGAGTTTCGATATGAGGGATGAAGCCTTCTTGGAATCAGGAATGTTGTTCTTTTCCTGGATATAGGGTGTTGGCTGTGTGGATGCCGGCGCCATCTTAAGTAACATATCTGAGCATATTGCTGAGGAGGAAAAACTTTAGTATTTGCCAGCTATATAAAAGTATAAAAAATATAAAACTATAGGCTCATATACAAATATTCCCCTTCACAATCCTCCCTAAATACTAAATTTTTCCTCTAACGTACCTTCGAGGTTGTCCATGAGTGGGGATAGTTCGGGGTGGGGATTCTTCACAAACTTCGGGCAAGGCCTGCCCTTTCAGCAAGACCTCACCTCCCGCTTGCACTACACTAACTTACACTCATGGAGCCCTCCCATCTTACCCTAAATTAGCTCCATGGATGGGGGATTGGGCGATCGTGGTTTATTTTGGGGCATATTAACCCATAATGTGGTTAATCCTGAACCAATGTGGCACGAGCTAAAGAACATCATGTATACAGAAAGGATATGTTTCCTCATGGTGAGGCCGGGTCTCTTCTGCAGTGGGAGGCGTGCGTCCAGGTGGTTTTCCCTTCAAGTTTAACTGCAGTGGGGGTGACAAGAATCACAGTGTATGGACCGTCAAAACTTGGGTCTAGACAGTTCTTCCGGATGTACTTCTTTACATATACCTTGTCACCCGGTTGGAAGTCGTGGACCGTGTCACCTGTGGATTCAGGGATAGAAGCAGAGACTGCAGAATGTGTGTTAGACAGTTCTTTTAGACAGACGGACAACAAACTTAACAACTTTATCCATCCCCTCAGCTAACTGCTGCTCCCTAACTTCTGACAACTTAGGTGGTGTCCCAAACAGAATCTCATAGGGAGTAAGACCGTGTTTGGCTTGAGGGGTGTGTCTGACATGGTACAGAGCAATGGGCAAGAGTTCTGGCCATTCCTTAGGGTTTTCTTGTGTCATCTTGAGCAGTTTGTTCTTCAAAGTCCCATTCATCCTTTCAACTTTCCCGGAGCTTTGAGGATGATACGGCGTGTGGAGTCCGATGTTAGCTCCTAGCATCTGCTATAGTTCTGTGTAGATTTGTCCGGTGAAGGCTGGTCCTTGGTCACTTTCTATTACCTGAGGTACTCCAAATCTACAGGCAATTTCAGTAATCAGTTTCTTGGCTGTGAGCTTGGCAGTCATGTTGACAACTGGGTAGGCTTCTGGCCATCCTGAGAACATGTCCACAGCTACTAAGGCATATTCATATCTTCCTGACTTGGGAAGCTGAATGTGGTCAACTTGGATCCTTTGGAAAGGGTAGTCTGGCTTGGCCAGGTGCTGGTAGGGCACTTTGGTCGTGGGAGCTGGGTTGCAGGTAGCACAAATGGAACAGGCCTTAATGTAGGCATTCACAGCTGTAGATAATCCTGGAGCAAAATACATCTTCTTGGCATAGCCATAGCCTTCTTGGTTCTTTCCTCTGTGCGTTACCCCATGAGCCCAGGCAGCAATGGCGGGGTACAGCTTTCTAGGGAGACAGACAAGTCCTTGCATTGTCCAGAGTCCATTCTTATAAGCAGCACCCCATGTTTTCCATGCTTTATGCTCTTCTTCTGGGGCCATCTTTTGTTCCTCTTGTAGCTGAGCAAGGGTAGGAGAAATAATCTTCTCTTCTTCTTCTTTCTTCTTCTGGGCTCTAGTGGCCACCATACAAGGGTAGGTCATCTCTTGTTTTTCCTTCGGGATCCTTTCCAGCCACTCGGATGACACATTCCCCATGGCAGCTTCTTTGGCTGTGCAGTCAGCCAGGTAGTTTCCTCTGGCTGCTTTAGAGTTCACTTTTCCGTGAGCTTTTACCTTGATCACTGCCACCTTGGTAGGCAGTTGTAGAGCTTCCATCAGGCTCTTGATGAGGTCTGCATGCTTCACTGGGGTACCTGCGGCTGTGATGAAGCCTCTGTTCTTCCAGATTATTCCAAAATCATGGGCAATGCCATGGGCATACCTTGAGTCAGTCCTGATGTTCAGTCTTCCCTTTGGCCAAAGTACAGGCTTCCTTGAGGGCTATCAGTTCGGCTTCTTGAGCTGACATGGAGGCTGGTATGGCTTCCGCTTTCACCACCTGTGTTTCAGTGGTTACCACATAATCTGTATGGTACCTTCCAGACTGGTCTGCAAACCTGGAGCCGTCTGTCCAAAGTTCAAGGTCAGGATGGGGTAATTCCTGGGTAGTTACCCCTGGAGGCGTTGAGGTATCATCAAGAAGAACTTGTAAACAGTCATGAGGATCTTCAACTTCTGGAGCAACTCCTGGGTCAGCTTCTTCCCCCCTGGAATGTGGAAGGAGAGTGGCTGGATTGATGACTGAACAACGTTTGAAGGTGATATGGGAAGGCAGAAGTAAAGAACACTGAAGTCTGAGGTGTCTCTGGTGGGCCAGATGTCTGGGTTGGGTCTGAGAAAGGACTGCCGCCAGATCATGTGAGGCTTGAATGATGAGGTCATGTCCCAGGACGATGTCAGCAGTCTTGTCTAGGAGTGCATGGGCGGCATGAACTGCTTTAAAAAAAAAAAAGTAGGAGATGTTCTGGCCACAGGGTCCAGACGGCAAGAGTAGTAACCAATAGGACGTTGTCTCCCAGCATGCTGTTGCGCCAGGACACCAGTTGCATGTCCTTCACTTTCAGAAACAAACAGGTTGAAGGGATGGGTATAGTCTGGAAGTTCCAGAGCAGGCACTCTGGAAATGGCCATCTTCAGTTGGTGGTGACAGTCTTGTAGATGTGGGAGGACCAGAGGTGAAGCACCTTGTGGTCCTCCTGACTTTAAACAGTCATACAAGGGTTGCATAAGCCTGGATGCATCCGGAATCCATTGTCTGCAGTAGGTGATGAGTCCCAAGAGAGACTGGAGTTGGTTAATGGTGGAAGGAAATGGTAATTTGGCAATGGCCGATTTCCTGTCTTCTGTGAGGTGTCTGGCCCCTTGAGAGACACAATGTCCAAGGAAAATGACCTTTGCGTGACACCATTGAACTTTATCCTTGGAAACTTTGCAGTTGGCTGTAGAGAGGTACAGTAGGAGAGACAATGACTCTTGCTCCAGCAGTGGTTTGGAGTCAGCACAGAGGAGAAGATCATCCACATACTGTAGGAGAGTAACTTGAGAATGCTCAGCAATCCAGGGAGACAAGACAGTCTTTATAGCCTGAGTAAATTGGTTAGGGCTGTTCTGGGCACCCCGTGGGCACCTTGTCCAAGTGAGTTGGCTTCCACAGGAGGTAAAGGCAAACAGATAACGGCACTTCAGGTGTAAGGGTACACTGAAGAAGGCATTAGCAAGATCGATGACCGTGAAAACCTTTGCAGAGGGTGGAATGCTGGCCAGCAAAGTGTTGGGGTTGGGTACCACCGGAGTTTCCAATACAGTAGCTGCATTGATTGCTCTGAGGTCCTGGACTAACCTGTACTTGGGTGGTGATCCCTTGGGGGTCGTCTTCTGGACAGGAAATAATGGGGTGTTGCAGGAAGAGGTACAGTAGATCAAAACACCTTGCTTGACAAGGGCCTGAATTTGGGTGGAGAGGCCTTGTTCTTGAGCCATCTTCAGAGGATACTGAGGTATCCTTGGGGGCTGAGCCCCCTCTTTTAGATATACCATCACTGGAGGGACTGGTAGAAGTCCTACGTCATCAGGTCCAGTTGACCAGAGTGAGGAAGGGAGTTGGGCTGAGACCCGGTCCGGGACTCCATAGAGGGGATCAGGTTGATGAATTTGCTGAAGCATCAGAGGGAGAGCTTTAAATACACATCTGTCCATAGTTCCCTCTTCTGACCTGGGGTCATGTAATTCAAGTTGAAGACCTTGGGGGGTATAATTGATAGAAGCTCTGAGACATTGGAGAAGGTCTGCCCCCAAGAGGTTGACCGGGCAGGTATCTGACACCAGGAAGCGAGCCATGACATCAGGGAAAGGTCCAATGGGGACAGGAACAGTGAGGGGAGACTCGGCAGTGGTGCCAGTAATGCCAATACAATCCTGTGGTCTTGGTTCTTGATATCTTTGGTCCTGGTACCTGGGTTCATCATGTGATCCTCTATAGTCATCAGGTCTGGGTCTATTCTGGGACCCTCTATAGTCATCAGATCTAGGTCCACTTTGGCGCGGTCTGTAGTCATCTCTGGGTCTGGACCTGCAGTCTCTTTTGACATGGCCTTGTCTTCCACAAATCCAGCAGGTAGGGAGAGGTCTCTGGTTGTTGAATCCAAAGGGTCCTTGCTGTTGTGGTGTCTGCCACGGATGAGATGCATGGGGTACTGGTGGCTGAGGGTAGTAGTTGACAGGCATAGGTGGTCCTGTAGGGGCTTGCTGTACCATAATAGGAGCAGGGACCGGTTCTTCATCTGAATCACTGTCCATTGAAGTGGTGGTCATCAGCATCACTTCCTTTTTTCTTCTTGTCTCTCTCCTTATATTGAGCTTTCTGGAATCCTTTGATTATGGTTACAGCATCCTTGAAGTGCGCCCCCTACAGTCACTGCCGGGAATTGTGCAGGGTTAGTATATAGCTGGGACTCGCCGGTGCGCCCCCTACAGTCACTGCCGGGAATTGTGCAGGGTTAGTATATAGAGGGGACTCGCCGGTGCGCCCCCTACAGTCACTGCCGGGAATTGTGCAGGGTTAGTATATAGCTGGGACTCGCCTGTGCGCCCCCTACAGTCACTGCCGGGAATTGTGCAGGGTTAGTATATAGCTGGGACTCGCCGGTGCGCCCCCCACAGTCACTGCGGGGAATTGTGCAGGGTTAGTATATAGCTGGGACTCGCCGGTGCGCCCCCTACAGTCACTGCCGGGAATTGTGCAGGGTTAGTATATAGAGGGGACTCGCCGGTGCGCCCCTTACAGACGCTGCCGGGAATTGTGCAGGGTTAGTATATAGCTGGGACTCGCCGGTGCGCCCCTTACAGACGCTGCCGGGAATTGTGCAGGGTTAGTATATAGCTGGGACTCGCCGGTGCGCCCCCTACAGTCACTGCCGGGAATTGTGCAGGGTTAGTATATAGAGGGGACTCGCCGGTGCGCCCCCTACAGTCACTGCTGGGAATTGTGCAGGGTTAGTATATAGCGGGGACTCGCCGGTGCGCCCCCTACAGTCACTGCCGGGAATTGTGCAGGGTTAGTATATAGCGGGGACTCGCCGGTGCGCCCCCTACAGTCACTGCCGGGAATTGTGCAGGGTTAGTATATAGCGGGGACTCGCCGGTGCGCCCCCTACAGTCACTGCCGGGAATTGTGCAGGGTTAGTATATAGCTGGGACTCGCCGGTGCGCCCCCTACAGTCACTGCCGGGAATTGTGCAGGGTTAGTATATAGCGGGGACTCGCCGGTGCGCCCCCTACAGTCACTGCCGGGAATTGTGCAGGGTTAGTATATAGCTGGGACTCGCCGGTGCGCCCCCTACAGTCACTGCCGGGAATTGTGCAGGGTTAGTATATAGCTGGGACTCGCCGGTGCGCCCCCTACAGTCACTGCCGGGAATTGTGCAGGGTTAGTATATAGCTGGGACTCGCCGGTGCGCCCCCTACAGTCACTGCCGGGAATTGTGCAGGGTTAGTATATAGCGGGGACTCGCCGGTGCGCCCCCTACAGTCACTGCCGGGAATTGTGCAGGGTTAGTATATAGCGGGGACTCGCCGGTGCGCCCCCTACAGTCACTGCCGGGAATTGTGCAGGGTTAGTATATAGAGGGGACTCGCCGGTGCGCCCCCTACAGTCACTGCCGGGAATTGTGCAGGGTTAGTATATAGCTGGGACTCGCCGGTGCGCCCCCTACAGTCACTGCCGGGAATTGTGCAGGGTTAGTATATAGCGGGGACTCGCCGGTGCGCCCCCTACAGTCACTGCCGGGAATTGTGCAGGGTTAGTATATAGCTGGGACTCGCCGGTGCGCCCCCTACAGTCACTGCCGGGAATTGTGCAGGGTTAGTATATAGCTGGGACTCGCCGGTGCGCCCCCTACAGTCACTGCCGGGAATTGTGCAGGGTTAGTATATAGCGGGGACTCGCCGGTGCGCCCCCTACAGTCATTACTGATAGGACCGAGTATTGTCTTGTCTGTTGTCTTCCCAGTTTTTGCCGCCTCTTCATATTTCTCGTTTGCTTTTCTATAGGTGCCGTCTCTACTTTGGTGCACATTTTACAAAGTACAGAAGATGGCAGCTGTCTGCAGAGCTGTCTACGTGCTCTCCGTATCCTGGGGGATTCTCCGGCACACAGGGCATCTATTTGTCACCAGGGGGGTCTGGCACCCTGCATCGCCATGCTGACATCTGCTGACCCTGACTTGGTTTGTGCGGCGGTCCGTGCCGTATGTGAGCTGAGCCGAGGCTGTTCTCTGGATTGTGCAGAGCAGCTGAGCCTTGCTGTGCCCACCCTGGTAACACTCACCAATGGGGAAGTGAAGAGCACCGTGCGCCAGGCTGCTCTAGGAACCCTCTCTAATCTATGTAATCAGGGCGCCTTGCGGCCCATGCTGGGCAATGCTGGTGCCATTGAACTCCTTGTAGCAGAAGTCAAGTTGCTAATGGAGGCCCCTTCTCGCTGCGTTCCTCTGGTGAGATCACTTTGTCTGTGCTGCCGGGAAGCCCTTAATCGTCGTAGAGTAAGAGAAATGGGTGGATTGGAGCTACTACTAGATCTGCTGCGTAACTCCTGCTATCGCTCTGTCCACCACAAGATAACCACAGCGTTTCTACACTTCTGCCATGACACCACTGCCCTCGGCGTGCTTGGCTCTGGTGGACTTGCTCCTCTTCTGGCCAGAAGATTAGAGGATGGAGTGTGGGCTGCAGGGGAACACCGAGAATCCTGCTCTGCTCGAGAGCTGGAGGATGAAGAGGAGGATCGGGGATCTGCTTCTTTTGATTTTCCACCAGAGACCAAGAAGAAGAAAGAACAAGAAGGGACATCGGAGGAGAGTCTGAAGTAAGGGCTGTGTTTTGTGTGTGGAAGCGGTGTAACTGGTAAACTTCTGTGTCTCCTGACCTATAAATGACATCTGACATTGGCTTAGCTGCTCTTTCATAGAAAACGCCCAGGAGGTGACGCTGTCTCCATAGAACTTGTAAATGTGTGTGGTTTAATCCTCAGTAAGCCTTCAATGATTCCTTGTGGCCGTGTACACACGCTGCATATTTGGATATTAGGTTATTTTTTTTTTTTTTTGTATTTGAAAATGTTCATCAATAAAGTGTGAAGCTTCTCACAATACAGAAATGTATCCAAAAACTGGTTGTGAATGTGGGCTTGCAGTGACCCTGTGTATCTTAATCCCTTTGCTTACATGAGGTTCTTGTCTCTTGCAGGTCTTGGCTTCTGTCTGAGGGTTACATCAGCAGTTTCGATGAGCTTCTGCCTGATTGGTTTCTAGAGAGAGAGAATGGAGACTCTAGGACTTTGTCTAATGCTCCCAGCACCTCTTCCAAGGAGAAACCTCTTAAACTCCCTGGACCAGAGAAGGAGTTGGTGGATCGGCGTCACCCCCCACCTTTATCTCCTGTGTTATGTCAGTCCCCAGTGCAAGTAAAGCGGCCACTGGGGCCCAGGACTCCTCTATCTGAAGTTTTGCGTCCAGAGTTTCCAGTTCTGTTTCTCTTGTCTCGTTTTTCGCAGTTACCTGATTCTAGCTCTTGTTTGGTCTGTTCCCCGGTTTTGGGGGGTCTTTTGACTTATGTTGCTTGCCATCCACAACCTTCAAGTCGAGCTGCCAGACTTCTACAGCGACTGACCTGTGACCCCTCTTGTTTGGAAGCCTTCATAAAAACAGGAGGTATCTGCACCCTGAGAATGCGACTGCTTCTAAGTGATGGAGACGCAGGCCGCCGGATCCAGCACCCGGAGAGGGCGAAGGAACTGGGTAAGACTAGAAAGAGGGTGAACGCGGGCTCCACTTGGGTAAAATATTGGAGCTTTATTAGACAAATCCCTTCTGTAATTATAAAGGGAAAAACCCAGACATTGGTGAGCATGTCCACCCTCTCCCGCGTCTATGGTTGTAACCCTTTAGGTGACACACAGGTAGCAGGCGCCTTGGGGTGCCTTACAGCTCACGGTTTCTGTCTTTGCAGGCCATGCGCTCCTCCGGAACCTGCGTATTCAGGCCGAGTCGCCATATGGTGTTGGTATAATAACCCACATGTTGATTTCTGGATCCCAAAATGAGAGACGGCAGTGTGCCCTCTGCTTGCCCTTTATTTACAGGTAAAGTTCCGACATTTTGTATTGGGGTGTTTCTGGTTTTATTAAGCCTTCTAAAAGTCTCATATTAATGAGCTCCACCAACTCTGCATTTACAAAGTATTGCTCCACAATTTTCTATTTTTTGGTCTTGTCCATTATGTTAATTACATTTTTGGGGTCATGCGATTGGGATCAACTATTCCAATGAAATGGAAAAAGCCAGGAGCTTGCTCCTTTACACGAAGCAGTTTAAGGCATTGTTTTAGGTGATAATCCATTTAAAGGCTTCTAAAAGAAAATCTACCATTTTGTTTTTATGCATTGTGAAGCAAACATACCTCGAGAATGCTGTAGCGACACTGATGCAGAAACATATCTTGTTTAATCCCTGAACTGAGTGGTTTTGCCCTGGCTGCCATACATAAACACATTACACACGGATCTTCCTGAAATATCCAGACAGGACTAATCAACCTGAGCTGGATGACTCCTACACGGCAGCTGGGGGATGGTGCAATTATTGATTACTTCAGCCTGTCGGGGACAACACAGTGATGACTTATTCTCGGCTTATGCTCCAGCAGGGCATAATTGAGGTGAGCAGCTCTGAGCAGCTTGATTTTCATTGGGGTTCTAATCTGGCATCTTCTTTACCCCCCCCTGGAAAAAGATCAAAGGGGCAAGGTGAAGAAGATAAAAGGGAAAATCCTGAGAAAGCCAGCAAGTCTGATAAACCAGAGAAGAGTAAAACTCCTGCTAGAAGGTCTAACGTGCCGGACTCGTATAAGAAACCGATTTGTAAACCATGTGCTGAAAATTGTATGTGAAGAAAAGACGTCTCTCATGGGCGAATTCAACTCCTTTATTGAGGAAAAAGTGGTCATAAATTCTTCTCTGTGATTCAGAATCTCCCTCCGGCTCCGTAGCAGACACAGGATCATTGCCAGGATTCGGGTCAGATCAGATTCTTGTCACCTGTTTCAGATTGAAGATTTAGATGCTCTCCTGTCTAGGTTTTTAACAAGCCCAATGGCTCCAATCGCCTAATCATAAACTTGAAGCTTCTAAACAACTATATCGCCTACAGGAAGTTTCGCATGAAATCCACTGCTCAACTTATTCACACAGCTTTCTATATGTGCACCATAGATATTTGGATCTCCGTCCTCAGTAAGGGACCTTCAATGGTGGCTCAGCTCGGAGAACCTAAAGAGAGGAGTTCCTTGTCACTGCTTCACTTATATCACAATCCCAACCGATGCAAGCTGTGTGGGATAGGGAGCAGTCTTCCCTACTGACTTCACCAAAGGATCCTGGACGCCATCCCAGTCAAAGAAACCATCAAATTACCAAGAACTGAGGGCAGTATAGGAAGAGCTCAGATCAAATGCCCATCTCCTGGTAAACCATCACCTCCACGTTCTATCGGACAACCCTATGGCTGTATCCTACCTGAGAAGACCGGGGAGCAAGGTTAACAGTCCTCTCCGCTCTAACTCGCACAATAATCTCCTGGCCAGAGGAAAACATCCTTTCCATATCAGCCACTCACCTAAAGCAGGAAAATAGTTACCTCTGACATATACCATAAGATATGGAAAAGGTTTTATTATTTTTATTTTTTTTGCAAAGACCATACCCCCTCTGAGTCTAACCCAAATATTTTTCAGATTTTAGACTTCCCCTGGAGGCGGGTCTAGAACTCGGGTTATCCACAAGCACCCTGTAAGTACAGGCTCTTGGAGCCTTTTTTGACCTTCCCCCTAGCGAATCACAGGTGGTTCAAAGGGTTAATCTCAGCCGCCTGCAGGATCAGACCTCCAGATCCTCGAGTGGCTACCAACCTGGGATCTCACACTAGTACTAGACGCTCTTTACAGGTCTCCATTTGAATCCTTAGTATTAAATCTTAACTGTAAAAAGCGCTCATCTGGTAGTGGATCCTCTGTACCACTGTGGACGATGACGTAAGCCGACACCTAGGACCGGAGTCTAAGTGGAACTTGGTTTTCACCAGAGCCTGTTGCATAGCAGGATGGCCTTGCTGCGGCATGGTACCACCAGGTCGTTCCACAGGCGCCGCTTCACCTGTGGTGGCGGCTGCCAATGCGAAGGACAGAAACGTAAGCCAACTCGTGGTCAGGGACAGGCAGGAGGTCGAGACAGGCAGCACAGGATCGGAGTCGGGGATGTAGCAGTAGGTCAGGACAGGCAGCATGGGATCAGAGTCTATAACGAAATCGGGGTCACCGCGGGAATTCGGAATACCAACACAGGGCATAGACAAGCTTTCTCTAGGGCTGTGAGGCACAAAGATCTGGCAGGGGACACAGGAAGGGGCTAGAATTTAAGAAGTACGGGCGGTCAGCCAGAGCCAATTATTGGCACGCTGGCCCTTTAGATTTTAGGAAGCCAACATGCGCGTCCTAGGATGCGAGACCACTTGCGCCGTACCGTGGAGTTAGCTCTGGATCAAGGCGCGGTGAGTGATCTGGGGAAGGGGGAGGAGGTCTGGGGCAACAGAAGGGCACGGGTGCGCCTTCAACCCGGGATGTGGGTTACAGGAGCACCAGCGACAATCGGTTACTTCAGCTAGAAGGTTGGGGGAACTTCAGGCTTTATCTATTAGAGAACCCTACATGCGGATTCTTGCCGAGGGGAGCATTCTCACCCTAGATCCAAGCTTCACCCCTAAAGTGGTATCCAAGTTCCACAAGGACCTGGAAATCGCCCTCGCGTTCTTTTGTGAAAATCCTTCTTCGAGCAGACCATCAAGTTGGCATATGCTGGATATAAGACGTACAGTTATGGCTTACTTACATGCGTATAGACCATTACTTGTTTATTCAATTCCAGGAGAAGAATAAAGGGAAGAAGGCATCCAAGACCCATAGCGAGGTGGCTAAGAACAGCTATTGCCACTTTTTGTATGAAGCAGGGGAAACAAGTTCCTCCTAATTTAAAGGCGCACTCTTCTCAGCCCAAGAGGCAGACGTGGCTCGTGTAAAGAGGCGCTGCAAGGCAGCTACATGGACCTCACCATCTACCTTCGTTAAACACTACTGCCTAGCAAATAAGACCTGTGAAAGGAAAATCCTCCAAGCTGTGGTCCCACCCTAATATTCTACTCATTTTGTAGATATCCAAGTGGGCCGTCATGGGGGATGTCCTGGGTATAGTGAATTAGGACTCACAGTTAATTCTGTTTCCATCTAGTCCACCGTAAAGTGTATATATGTATATATAAGTTATGTATGTGAATTTGAACATCCTTAATAAATGTGTTGCATCTTCCTCTGGTGTAGTTATTTGGTAGTCGCTCCTGGAAGGCCTTTAACCTCTTCTTCCTGTCCCTACAGAGGACAAGGGGCATCCTCCAAGTGGGCTGTCATGGTGGACTTGATGGATACAGAATTACCAGTGAGTCCTAATTCACCTTTTCTGCATCAGTGTAGCTACAGCATTCTCAAGGTTTGGTTCTTAATGCATAGAATCAAATGGTAATTTCCTTTTAAGGTTAGAGTTGAAGTCCCAATGCTTGGTATCATTACAGTCAATGACCAGTAGGGGACGCACCAGGACGCCCAATGTCTACAGCTGATGTTGTACAGATATGTTACCATGAGACCAAGTACTAAGTATACCAAGTACTAAGATACCATGAGACCAAGTACTAAGTATTATTGTCCTCCTCTCCTCGGGTGAGATGAGCCTGTGTCCTGCTCCATCCTTTGGATACTGCTGAGCTTGGCGCTGGGTTGCCTGGCACTTTTATAGAGGATAGAAGATAAAATGATCACTTGATGGTTTCCCTCTAACCCTTCTCTCTCCTCTTGTAGGAAACCCTCTCCTCACTGGAAGCAGATGCTGGGATCGGCTCTTCAGTTGGTTTTGGAAACGTTGATCCAGTCTATGGATCCGGATTATGTCTTCCATACTGCCGAATGTCTATCCTCTTTATTAGCCCCTAAGGATTACTCTGTCCCAAACACATCCCCTGCATTGACCTCCTCCAAGTGTTTTTATGTAGATCTCCTTTCTCAGGGTCGGGGCGATCTGGTCTTTGTTTTGGATGGAGGAGATCGTGTAACGGGTAACAAAGATATGATTACTGGGAGATGTGATGTGTTTCGGGCCATGCTGCTAGGTGCTTATGCCGAGTCCCAGCAACATGAGGTCCATGTGCGGGAGGTTCCGGCCTGTGCCTTCCTGCCGCTGCTCCACTACCTTCATGGCTGCTCCCAGGAGTCCCTGTGTCCCACTTTGCGGGGCCTAAGGACTGTGTCGGGGGAAGAGCTGGCCCAGTCTCCCTTGGCACTGACACTGGCTGCTGCTGGAAGGTTTCTGTTGCCTGGTTTACAGAGTTTGCTGGAAAGTACGGTGCGAGATTGTCTGTTGGACCTGGAGAGTCTTCCTTGGGTCTATAGCTTTGCGGAGATGCATGAGTGTGTCCAGCTCAGAAGGGACTGTTGCTTGTACCTCCTGGGGGGTCCTCACCCACCTCACAAGAGGGCGCACACTCTTCTGCAGTTGTGTGGCAGAGCTCAGGATAAGCAGCGGCTTTCCAAGCTTCTTGAAGACCTTGTTCAATATGGAAACTAGGCCCTCATTTCTCTCATGACAGTAAAAGATCTGCTGCGGGTCATGGTTTTGGCATTGACAAAGCTCCACCCCCTGCGCGACAGAAATCGCAGAACGAACCAGGCGGATTTTCTGATGTTTGTGCCGTTCTTCTTCCTGAGAAGTTCTCTGTGCACGCGGTGCCTTGGGCAGTCTTCCCTTTTCCTCTCTTTCCTCTGATGTCCTCCTCGTGCTGTGGGGTGTCATCAGTTACTGGTGTCACCCATATTGGGTGTAGAATAAACTTTGAACTGATTGCTTCACTTGTGTCTACATTTTATTTTTTGGGTAGGTCTTGGTTCCCCTATGACGGCAGTACACCGAGCTCTAGTGCGGTCAGCTGGGGTTGGCCGGTGGTTCTGAAAACATTATTTATTTTAATATTCTAAAAACCCAGAGGCTGCGCCGAGCTCTCCTGAACGAATAGTGGCAGAAGGTCTGTATACAATGATGCAGACATCACACCTGACATAGATGTAGCATAGCGAGGGAGGGGGAAGCATGCACCATACTCCAGCATTCATTAGCGCCACTGTTAGGGTAGGATTTAAGAAATCCTCATAGTTTAAACAGTTGAAAAAAAGACACTTGTCCATCAAGTTCAACCAAGGAAGGGAAGGGATCGGATGAGGAAGGGATTTAGGGGAAACAATTCTATATAACATAACCATCAATGTTGTGTAGGTGTAAAAAGGCATCTAGACCCTTCTTGAAGCTCTCTGCTGTGCTCTGCTCCTGAGCTCTCTGCTGTGCTCTGCTCCTGAGCTCTCTGCTGTGCTCTGCTCCTGAGCTCTCTGCTGTGCTCTGCTCCTGAGCTCTCTGCTGTGCTCTGCTCCTGAGCTCTCTGCTGTGCTCTGCTCCTGAGCGCTCTGCTGTGCTCTGCTCCTGAGCTCTCTGCTGTGCTCTGCTCCTGAGCTCTCTGCTGTGCTCTGCTCCTGAGCTCTCTGCTGTGCTCTGCTCCTGAGCTCTCTGCTGTGCTCTGCTCCTGAGCTCTCTGCTGTGCTCTGCTCCTGAGCTCTCTGCTGTGCTCTGCTCCTGAGCTCTCTGCTGTGCTCTGCTCCTGAGCTCTCTGCTGTGCTCTGCTCCTGAGCTCTCTGCTGTCCCCGCTGTCCCCTGCTCCTGAGCTCTCTGCTGTCCCCGCTGTCCCCTGCTCCTGAGCTCTCTGCTGTCCCCTGCTCCTGAGCTCTCTGCTGTCCCCTGCTCCAGAGCTCTCTGCTGTCCCCGCTGTGCTCTGATTTTACCAGCGGTGCGTTCTCTGTGGAGGATTCGGGTCTTCCGGCGATTCACTAAGGCAGTTCCCCCGATGTCCACTTCCAGTTTCCCCGATGTCCAAGTGTCGCTGCTGCGCTGAAGTTCGTCTGAGTTCGTACGGCAACACCCCCGATTTCCGTCGCGTGCACGCCAGCACCGATGCGCAACAATCCGATCACGTGCACCAAAAACCCGGGGCAATTCAGGGAAAATCTACGGAAAAACGGAAACCTTCGGGTAACACGTTGGGAAAACTCGATTCGGGCCCTTGGTAAATGATCCCCAATATCCACAACTGCTCCTCCATCTAGGCATCTGCTCACCTCCTCATAAAAGCAGATCAGGTTAGTCTGACAACATCTATCCCTAGTAACCCCTCGATGGCTGTCACTTGTTATACCATGTGATGTCACATCCTCCTGTGTGTAGTCTCTTGGTAACCCCAGTATTTTCAGTATTTTCCCCACAATGGAAGTTAAGCTTACAGGTCTGTAATTGCCTGGCGAAGTTCTAGAGCCCTTTTTATATATTGGCAGCACATTTGCCTTGCGCCAGTCACTTGGCACCACACCAGACATTAGAGAATCCCTGAAGATTTTAGACAGCGGTACAGCAATAACAGAACCGAGTTCTTTAACCCCTATAGGACGCGGCCATTTTGTAGCTTAAGGCTCAGCCCCATTTTTTGGATTCTGACTTGCGCCGCTTTATAAGGTTATGAACTTTTGAACTCTGTTACTTATCAAAACGATTCTGAGACTGTTTGTTTGTTTTCTCCTGACATGTTGTACTTCATTTTAGTGGTAAATGTCAGCTGATAAGTTTTGCGTTTATTTACAAAAAAAATAAAAAATGATGTTTTGTTTTTTTTAAAAAAAAATGTGGCCGTTACTTCTCCCGAGTGCAGAGACACCCCCCCCCACATGTGGACGTAACTTCTCCCGAGTACAGAGACCACCCCCCACATGTGGCCGTTACTTCTCCCGAGTGCAGAGACCCCCCCCCCCCCCACATGTGGCCGTAACTTCTCCCGAGTACAGAGACCACCCCCCACATGTGGCCGTTACTTCTCCCGAGTGCAGAGACCCCCCACATGTGGCCGTTACTTCTCCCGAGTGCAGAGACCCCCCCACATGTGGCCGTTACTTCTCCCGAGTGCAGAGACCCCCACATGTGGCCGTTACTTCTCCCGAGTGCAGAGACCCCCCACATGTGCCCGTTACTTCTCCCGAGTGCAGAGACCCCCCACATGTGGACGTTACTTCTCCCGAGTACAGAGACCACCCCACATGTGGCCGTTACTTCTCCCGAGTGCAGAGACCCCCCCCCCCCCACATGTGGCCGTTACTTCTCCCGAGTACAGAGACCCCCCCACATGTGGCCGTTACTTCTCCCGAGTGCAGAGACCCCCCCACATGTGGCCGTTACTTCTCCCGAGTGCAGAGACCCCCCACATGTGGCCGTTACTTCTCCCGAGTGCAGAGACCCCCCCACATGTGGCCGTTACTTCTCCCGAGTGCAGAGACCCCCCCACATGTGGACGTTACTTCTCCCGAGTACAGAGACCACCCCACATGTGGCCGTTACTTCTCCCGAGTGCAGAGACCCCCCCCCCCCACATGTGGCCGTTACTTCTCCCGAGTACAGAGACCACCCCACATGTGGCCGTTACTTCTCCCGAGTGCAGAGACCCCCCCCCCCCCCACATGTGGCCGTTACTTCTCCCGAGTGCAGAGACCCCCCCACATGTGGCCGTGACTTGTGTTATGGGGGCACAGTGAGGCTCAGGATGGAAGGAGAGATCTGCAGCTGCCAGGATTTTAGTTTCCTCATTGGCCCCTTTTGTAGACTATAAAATTTTCGCTTTTTTGTTATTTGGGCCATGTGACGACATTTCTTTTGCGGGATGAGAAGCTTTTTCCAGTGTTACCATTTTGGGGATGGTATCTCCTACTGTTGAAAATTTAGAATTTTTTTTTGAGGTCAGGAGTAAAAAATAATGAATTCTGTACTGGATTTTTTCCTTCGTGTTCAGCGTTTAGCCTAATAATCCTGTTATCTTTATTCTATGGGTCGATACGATTACGGGGATACCAGACATGAATATTTTTTCTTACGTTTTACTAAATTTGCCAAATAAAACCCTAATGTGGGAAAAAATCTTATCATTTTTGCATCGTCGTCTTCCAAGTGGCAGAACGTTTTTATTTTTTTGGCTACGGAGCTGGTTGATAGCTTGTTTTTTTTTGCGGGGCATGTTGTACTTTGCACCAACATCATTCTGGAGTACATATGTTTTTTTTTTTAAACACTTTTTATTGCATGTTTTGTGGGATTCAATAGGTAAAAATCATAATTTTGGGTGGGTTTTTAACAGTTTTTTTTAGCGGCGTTGATCGGGCGGGTTCAATAATTATTTAGTTTTATTCTACGGATTGTTACGGACGCGGTGATACTATATATGTGGGGTTTGTGTTATGATTTATAACGCTAAAAAAGGTCTATGTCTCTTTATATGTTATGGGGCTTATGGGCTTTCTTAGTGATTTATTACTTTATTTTTTTTATTAAAAAACTTTTTTTTTTACTTTTTGACTACTTCCACCATGGGGCAGGGTATTAGCAGTGTCAGCCTATGCACATGCACACGTCACAGACGCCATCTTACCGGTAAGGCCTGCAGGCATCTCTGGATCTCTGGGGGTACTGATCGGACCCCAGAGATGCCATAGCAATGATCGGCGCCCCCCCAAAAACGGTTTGGGGGGTGGGGGGTGATCGTGGGGGAAAGACCCCCGGAAGGCATGTCAGATGCCGCAGTTGCGCTGACAGTGGCACTTAACTGGTTAAACACCCGCGATCGGAGCCCAATCCGATCATGTGTGTTGCACAGGGGTGCTGGCTATATGTTACAGCCGGCACCCGTGTTTCCCGATGCCGGTTCGGCTCAGATCTTGAGCTGAACCGGCATCAGCTCAGTGTCCGATATATCAGCCGCTGAGCGTTAACAGGTTAAGACCTCTGGGGTGTAACCCTCTGGAGCAGGAGCCTTGTACACATTGATGCTATTGAGCTTAGATTGGATCATGTCTAGTATATTACAGGATGCATGACCCGCACTGGCACCACCACGTCACAAGTTCTTTCTCTCCATCTTATAAATGGAGCTAAAAAAGCCATTTAGTATCTCCGCCCAGGATCTAAGACCAACGCCCGCAAAGCCCAGTATCTAAGACCAACGCCCGCAAAGCCCAGTATCTAAGACCAACGCCCGCAAAGCCCAGTATCTAAGACCGACGCCCGCAAAGCCCAGTATCTAAGACCGACGCCCGCAAAGCCCAGTATCTAAGACCGACGCCCGCAAAGCCCAGTATCTAAGACCGACGCCCGCAAAGCCCAGTATCTAAGACCGACGCCCGCAAAGCCCAGTATCTAAGACCGACGCCCGCAAAGCCCAGTATCTAAGACCGACGCCCGCAAAGCCCAGTATCTAAGACCGACGCCCGCAAAGCCCAGTATCTAAGACCGACGCCCGCAAAGCCCAGTATCTAAGACCGACGCCCGCAAAGCCCAGTATCTAAGACCGACGCCCGCAAAGCCCAGTATCTAAGACCGACGCCCGCAAAGCCCAGTATCTAAGACCGACGCCCGCAAAGCCCAGTATCTAAGACCGACGCCCGCAAAGCCCAGTATCTAAGACCGACGCCCGCAAAGCCCAGTATCTAAGACCGACGCCCGCAAAGCCCAGTATCTAAGACCGACGCCCGCAAAGCCCAGTATCTAAGACCGACGCCCGCAAAGCCCAGTATCTAAGACCGACGCCCGCAAAGCCCAGTATCTAAGACCGACGCCCGCAAAGCCCAGTATCTAAGACCGACGCCCGCAAAGCCCAGTATCTAAGACCGACGCCCGCAAAGCCCAGTATCTAAGACCGACGCCCGCAAAGCCCAGTATCTAAGACCGACGCCCGCAAAGCCCAGTATCTAAGACCGACGCCCGCAAAGCCCAGTATCTAAGACCGACGCCCGCAAAGCCCAGTATCTAAGACCGACGCCCGCAAAGCCCAGTATCTAAGACCGACGCCCGCAAAGCCCAGTATCTAAGACCGACGCCCGCAAAGCCCAGTATCTAAGACCGACGCCCGCAAAGCCCAGTATCTAAGACCGACGCCCGCAAAGCCCAGTATCTAAGACCGACGCCCGCAAAGCCCAGTATCTAAGACCGACGCCCGCAAAGCCCAGTATCTAAGACCGACGCCCGCAAAGCCCAGTATCTAAGACCGACGCCCGCAAAGCCCAGTATCTAAGACCGACGCCCGCAAAGCCCAGTATCTAAGACCGACGCCCGCAAAGCCCAGTATCTAAGACCGACGCCCGCAAAGCCCAGTATCTAAGACCGACGCCCGCAAAGCCCAGTATCTAAGACCGACGCCCGCAAAGCCCAGTATCTAAGACCGACGCCCGCAAAGCCCAGTATCTAAGACCGACGCCCGCAAAGCCCAGTATCTAAGACCGACGCCCGCAAAGCCCAGTATCTAAGACCGACGCCCGCAAAGCCCAGTATCTAAGACCGACGCCCGCAAAGCCCAGTATCTAAGACCGACGCCCGCAAAGCCCAGTATCTAAGACCGACGCCCGCAAAGCCCAGTATCTAAGACCGACGCCCGCAAAGCCCAGTATCTAAGACCGACGCCCGCAAAGCCCAGTATCTAAGACCGACGCCCGCAAAGGCCAGTATCTAAGACCGACGCCCGCAAAGCCCAGTATCTAAGACCGACGCCCGCAAAGGCCAGTATCTAAGACCGACGCCCGCAAAGCCCAGTATCTAAGACCGACGCCCGCAAAGCCCAGTATCTAAGACCGACGCCCGCAAAGCCCAGTATCTAAGACCGACGCCCGCAAAGCCCAGTATCTAAGACCGACGCCCGCAAAGGCCAGTATCTAAGACCGACGCCCGCAAAGGCCAGTATCTAAGACCGACGCCCGCAAAGGCCAGTATCTAAGACCGACGCCCGCAAAGCCCAGTATCTAAGACCGACGCCCGCAAAGCCCAGTATCTAAGACCGACGCCCGCAAAGCCCAGTATCTAAGACCGACGCCCGCAAAGCCCAGTATCTAAGACCGACGCCCGCAAAGCCCAGTATCTAAGACCGACGCCCGCAAAGCCCAGTATCTAAGACCGACGCCCGCAAAGCCCAGTATCTAAGACCGACGCCCGCAAAGGCCAGTATCTAAGACCGACGCCCGCAAAGCCCAGTATCTAAGACCAACGCCCGCAAAGGCCAGTATCTAAGACCAACGCCCGCAAAGCCCAGTATCTAAGACCGACGCCCGCAAAGGCCAGTATCTAAGACCAACGCCCGCAAAGGCCAGAGATCTGCACTCAGTTTGTTCTTTAATGTTTCTCTGACAGAGCACAAATGGATAAATAGGCTTAGCAGTGCGAGATGCCATGGGGCCTGGCCCGAGTATTCCTTACCGACAGTCCATGTGAGCCTCTAGAATCTATTACAGAAATACAGGCCCTGCTTCAGACTCTTTCAAGATAACTTTGTGTCAACCTTAAATCCAAATTTAGTTTCTAAAATCGTCTCTGAATTCCATCAGAACCAAAAGATCCTATTACCAGGACCCAAGATCTGCAGCAGAGACCGCTGGGCATTTTTAGTTTGAGAACGTTCTTTGAATATTTGGACCAAACAAAGGCTGGAGAAAGGACACCAACCTGTTCCTACAATTTCAGGGTCTAAACAAAGGGAGAAAAGCTCCAAAAATGACCATTGCCAGATGGATCAAAACCATAATATCCAATGCCTATGGAGCGGAGCGGAAGGTGTCAGAATCTGCTAGAGCTCAGTCCAGCACGGGCAGAAGGGAGCGGCGCGTCTATTGGCCACAGTAACATTTGTAAAACACTACAGATTGGACTCGTGGTGATAAAGAACTCTCTTTGGGTAGAGGAGTCCCGGTATCTCTCCAGGTGGAGCAGTCATGGGGGATGCAACGGAAAACGAGAAATTTTTACTCCCTATTAATTCATAAATAGTCCCCCATGACGCCCCATGTTAAATAATAATTGTTCTTAAAAGGTGCTTAATAAATCTGGTTGTATCCCTGCGTGGACACGGGGGAGGGGCTTCCTGTCCCTACAGAGGTCAAGGAGTCGTCCTCCAGGTGGGGCACTAATGGTTCTTGTTGTTCCCCAGCCCTTGCAGATCGGAGATGTCATGTTGTGGAGATCATTGCCTGTGGCGTGGACACGAGTGACCTTCATCCCCTTCATATTCCAGTAACAGGACCCTGAAGTTCTCTTCTCTCCATCCAGGCAGCGATACAAGGAGAACATGTACAAGCTACACACTGGACGTGGAGAATGTACGTGTGCCACCGCTTTGTGTCCACGTGACACGTCCTCCAGTGAATCATTTCTCCTCTGCACGTCCATTACATGACTAGAAGGAGATCATACTAATTATTACAATTTCAAGCATTAGGGAACGCCCGGCCCCTCATGTCTACATTGTAGAGGCATCTCCCGCTGAAGCGCGCAGGCACCTAATGAAAAGTCTCTGTCGTCATTATCTCCTCCTTTATGATGCCAGCGATTTGCCTAATTAAACAGCTGTTAATGGTTGTATTATGTAAACAAAAGTGTTAATGCATTCATTAACAGCCTTTTAATTAGGCAGATCTAAGCGTGCATTAAAAAAACGTACATGTTCGCATGATATAAAATGCAAGTCTAAAAAAAACCATTCATTACAATGAGTCAGAGAGCAGCGCAAGTTCTGTGTGTCAAAAACGCAAGTGTGAAAGGGGCTTTACAGACCGTCCAGACGGGAGCGACAGAGACCCAAGCAGAAACCTCAAGACTTCTCATACATAGACACCTATACATGCGGACACCCAGACATCTCATACATAGACACTGATACATGCTGACACCCAGACATCTCATACACAGACACTGATACATGCTGACACCCAGACATCTCATACACAGACACTGATACATGCTGACACCCAGACATCTCATACATAGACACTGATACATGCTGACACCCAGACATCTCATACACAGACACTGATACATGCTGACACCCAGACATCTCATACACAGACACTGATACATGCTGACACCCAGACATCTCATACACAGACACTGATACATGCTGACACCCAGACATCTCATACACAGACACCGATACATGCTGACACCCAGACATCTCATACACAGACACCGACACCCAGACATCTCATACACAGACACTGACACCCAGACATCTCATACATAGACACTGACACCCAGACATCTCATACACAGACACTGATACATGCTGACACCCAGACATCTCATACATAGACACTGATACATGCTGACACCCAGACATCTCATACACAGACACTGATACATGCTGACACCCAGACATCTCATACACAGACACTGATACATGCTGACACCCAGACATCTCATACATAGACACTGATACATGCTGACACCCAGACATCTCATACACAGACACTGATACATGCTGACACCCAGACATCTCATACACAGACACTGATACATGCTGACACCCAGACATCTCATACACAGACACTGATACATGCTGACACCCAGACATCTCATACACAGACACCGATACATGCTGACACCCAGACATCTCATACACAGACACCTATACATGCGGACACCCAGACATCTCATACACAGACACCTATACATGCTGACACCCAGACATCTCATACACAGACACTAATACATGCTGACACCCAGACATCTCATACACAGACACTGATACATGCTGACACCCAGACATCTCATACACAGACACCGATACATGCTGACACCCAGACATCTCATACATAGACACTGACACCCAGACATCTCATACATAGACACCTATACATGCGGACACCCAGACATCTCATACACAGACACCTATACATGCTGACACCCAGACATCTCATACACAGACACTGATACATGCTGACACCCAGACATCTCATACACAGACACTGACACCCAGACATCTCATACACAGACACTGATACATGCTGACACCCAGACATCTCATACACAGACACTGATACATGCTGACACCCAGACATCTCATACACAGACACTGATACATGCTGACACCCAGACATCTCATACACAGACACTGATACATGCTGACACCCAGACATCTCATACACAGACACTGACACCCAGACATCTCATACACAGACACCGATATATGCTGACACCCAGACATCTCATACACAGACACCGATACATGCTGACACCCAGACATCTCATACACAGACACTGACACCCAGACATCTCATACACAGACACTGATACATGCTGACACCCAGACATCTCATACACAGACACCGATACATGCTGACACCCAGACATCTCATACACAGACACTGACACCCAGACATCTCATACACAGACACTGATACATGCTGACACCCAGACATCTCATACACAGACACTGATACATGCTGACACCCAGACATCTCATACACAGACACCGATACATGCTGACACCCAGACATCTCATACATAGACACTGACACCCAGACAACTCATACACAGACGCTGATACATGCTGACACCCAGGCATCTCATACACAGACACCGATACATGCTGACACCCAGACATCTCATACACAGACACCGATACATGCTGACACCCAGACATCTCATACACAGACACTGATACATGCTGACACCCAGACATCTCATACACAGACACTGATACATGCTGACACCCAGACATCTCATACACAGACACCGATACATGCTGACACCCAGACATCTCATACACAGACACCGATACATGCTGACACCCAGACATCTCATACACAGACACCGATACATGCTGACACCCAGACATCTCATACACAGACACCGATACATTCTGACACCCAGACATCTCATACACAGACACCGATACATGCTGACACCCAGACATCTCATACACAGACACCGATACATGCTGACACCCAGACATCTCATACACAGACACCGATACATGCTGACACCCAGACATCTCATACACAGACACTGACACCCAGACATCTCATACACAGACACCGATACATGCTGACACCCAGACATCTCATACACAGACACTGACACCCAGACATCTCATACACAGACACCGATACATGCTGACACCCAGACATCTCATACACAGACACTGATACATGCTGACACCCAGACATCTCATACACAGACAACGATACATGCTGACACCCAGACATCTCATACACAGACACTGACACCCAGACATCTCATACACAGACACTGACACCCAGACATCTCATACACAGACACTGACACCCAGACATCTCATACACAGACACTGATACATGCTGACACCCAGACATCTCATACACAGACACTGATACATGCTGACACCCAGACATCTCATACACAGACACTGATACATGCTGACACCCAGACATCTCATACACAGACACTGATACATGCTGACACCCAGACATCTCATACACAGACACTGATACATGCTGACACCCAGACATCTCATACACAGACACTGACACCCAGACATCTCATACACAGACACTGATACATGCTGACACCCAGACATCTCATACACAGACACTGATACATGCTGACACCCAGACATCTCATACACAGACACCGATACATGCTGACACCCAGACATCTCATACATAGACACTGATACATGCTGACACCCAGACATCTCATACACAGACACTGATACATGCTGACACCCAGACATCTCATACACAGACACTGATACATGCTGACACCCAGACATCTCATACACAGACACTATACATGCTGACACCCAGACATCTCATACACAGACACCGATACATGCTGACACCAAGACATCTCATACACAGACACCGATACATGCTGACACCCAGACATCTCATACACAGACACCGATACATGCTGACACCCAGACATCACATACATAGACACTGACACCCAGACATCTCATACAGACACCGATACATGCTGACACCCAGACATCTCATACACAGACACTGATACATGCTGACACCCAGACATCTCATACACAGACACCGATACATGCTGACACCCAGACATCTCATACACAGACACTGATACATGCTGACACCCAGACATCTCATACATAGACGCTGACACCCAGACATCTCATACAGACACTGACACCCAGACATCTCATACACAGACACTGACACCCAGACATCTCATACACAGACACTGATACATGCTGACACCCAGACATCTCATACACAGACACTGATACATGCTGACACCCAGACATCTCATACACAGACACTGACACCCAGACAACTCATACACAGACGCTGATACATGCTGACACCCAGACATCTCATACATAGACACTGACACCCAGACAACTCATACACAGACGCTGATACATGCTGACACCCAGGCATCTCATACACAGACGCCGATACATGCTGACACCCAGACATCTCATACACAGACACCGATACATGCTGACACCCAGACATCTCATACACAGACACTGATACATGCTGACACCCAGACATCTCATACACAGACACTGATACATGCTGACACCCAGACATCTCATACACAGACACCGATACATGCTGACACCCAGACATCTCATACACAGACACTGATACATGCTGACACCCAGACATCTCATACACAGACACTGACACCCAGACATCTCATACACAGACACCGATACATGCTGACACCCAGACATCTCATACACAGACACTGATACATGCTGACACCCAGACATCTCATACACAGACACTGACACCCAGACATCTCATACACAGACACCGATACATGCTGACACCCAGACATCTCATACACAGACACTGATACATGCTGACACCCAGACATCTCATACACAGACACTGACACCCAGACATCTCATACACAGACACCGATACATGCTGACACCCAGACATCTCATACACAGACACTGATACATGCTGACACCCAGACATCTCATACACAGACACTGACACCCAGACATCTCATACACAGAAACCGATACATGCTGACACCCAGACATCTCATACACAGACACTGATACATGCTGACACCCAGACATCTCATACACAGACACTGATACATGCTGACACCCAGACATCTCATACACAGACACCGATACATGCTGACACCCAGACATCTCATACACAGACACTGATACATGCTGACACCCAGACATCTCATACACAGACACTGATACATGCTGACACCCAGACATCTCATACACAGACACTGATACATGCTGACACCCAGACATCTCATACACAGACACTGACACCCAGACATCTCATACACAGACACCGATACATGCTGACACCCAGACATCTCATACACAGACACTGATACATGCTGACACCCAGACATCTCATACACAGACACTGACACCCAGACATCTCATACACAGAAACCGATACATGCTGACACCCAGACATCTCATACACAGACACTGATACATGCTGACACCCAGACATCTCATACACAGACACTGATACATGCTGACACCCAGACATCTCATACACAGACACTGATACATGCTGACACCCAGACATCTCATACACAGACACTGATACATGCTGACACCCAGACATCTCATACACAGACACTGATACATGCTGACACCCAGACATCTCATACACAGACACTGATACATGCTGACACCCAGACATCTCATACACAGACACTGACACCCAGACATCTCATACACAGACACCGATACATGCTGACACCCAGACATCTCATACACAGACACTGATACATGCTGACACCCAGACATCTCATACACAGACACCGATACATGCTGACACCCAGACATCTCATACATAGACACTGACACCCAGACATCTCATACACAGACACTGATACATGCTGACACCCAGACATCTCATACATAGACACTGATACATGCTGACACCCAGACATCTTATACACAGACACTGATACATGCTGACACCCAGACATCTCATACACAGACACTGATACATGCTGACACCCAGACATCTCATACACAGACACCGATACATGCTGACACCCAGACATCTCATACACAGACACTGATACATGCTGACACCCAGACAACTCATACACAGACACCGATACATGCTGACACCCAGACATCTCATACACAGACACTGATACATGCTGACACCCAGACATCTCATACACAGACACCGATACATGCTGACACCCAGACATCTCATACACAGACACCGATACATGCTGACACCCAGACATCTCATACACAGACACTGACACCCAGACAACTCATACAGAGACGCTGATACATGCAGACACCCAGGCATCTCATACATAGACACTGACACCCAGACAACTCATACAGAGACGCTGATACATGCTGACACCCAGACATCTCATACATAGACACTGACACCCAGACAACTCATACAGAGACGCTGATACATGCTGACACCCAGGCATCTCATACACAGACACTGATACATGCTGATACCCAGACATCTCATACACAGACACCGATACATGCTGACACCCAGACATCTCATACACAGACACTGATACATGCTGACACCCAGACATCTCATACACAGACACTGATACATGCTGACACCCAGACATCTCATACACAGACACTGATACATGCTGACACCCAGGCATCTCATACACAGACACTGATACATGCTGACACCCAGACATCTCATACACAGACACCGATACATGCTGACACCCAGACATCTCATACACAGACACTGATACATGCTGACACCCAGACATCTCATACACAGACACTGATACATGCTGACACCCAGACATCTCATACACAGACACTGATACATGCTGACACCCAGACATCTCATACACAGACACTGATACACGCTGACACCCAGACATCTCATACACAGACACTGACACCCAGACATCTCATACACAGACACTGATACATGCTGACACCCAGACATCTCATACATAGACACTGACACCCAGACATCTCATACACAGACACCGATACATGCTGACACCCAGACATCTCATACACAGACACTGATACATGCTGACACCCAGACATCTCATACACAGACACTGATACACGCTGACACCCAGACATCTCATACACAGACACTGACACCCAGACATCTCATACACAGACACTGATACATGCTGACACCCAGACATCTCATACATAGACACTGACACCCAGACATCTCATACACAGACACCGATACATGCTGACACCCAGACATCTCATACACAGACACCGATACATGCTGACACCCAGACATCTCATACACAGACACTGATACATGCTGACACCCAGACATCTCATACACAGACACTGATACATGCTGACACCCAGACATCTCATACACAGACACTGACACCCAGACATCTCATACACAGACACCGATACATGCTGACACCCAGACATCTCATACACAGACACTGATACATGCTGACACCCAGACATCTCATACACAGACACTGATACATGCTGACACCCAGACATCTCATACACAGACACTGATACATGCTGACACCCAGACATCTCATACACAGACACTGATACATGCTGACACCCAGACATTTCATACACAGACACTGATACATGCTGACACCCAGACATCTCATACACAGACACCGATACATGCTGACACCCAGACATCTCATACACAGACACTAATACATGCTGACACCCAGACATCTCATACACAGACACTGATACATGCTGACACCCAGACATCTCATACACAGACACTGATACATGCTGACACCCAGACATCTCATACACAGACACTGATACATGCTGACACCCAGACATCTCATACACAGACACTGATACATGCTGACACCCAGACATCTCATACACAGACACTGATACATGCTGACACCCAGACATCTCATACACAGACACCGATACATGCTGACACCCATACATCTCATACACAGACACTGATACATGCTGACACCCAGACATCTCATACACAGACACTGATACATGCTGACACCCAGACATCTCATACACAGACACTGATACATGCTGACACCCAGACATCTCATACACAGACACTGACACCCAGACATCTCATACACAGACACCGATACATGCTGACACCCAGACATCTCATACACAGACACTGATACATGCTGACACCCAGACATCTCATACACAGACACCGATACATGCTAACACCCAGACATCTCATACATAGACACTGATACATGCTGACACCCAGACATCTCATACACAGACACTGATACATGCTGACACCCAGACATCTCATACACAGACACCGATACATGCTGACACCCAGACATCTCATACACAGACACTGACACCCAGACATCTCATACACAGACACTGACACCCAGACATCTCATACACAGACACTGATACATGCTGACACCCAGACATCTCATACATAGACACTGATACATGCTGACACCCAGACATCTCATACACAGACACTAATACATGCTGACACCCAGACATCTCATACACAGACACTGATACATGCTGACACCCAGACATCTCATACACAGACACTGATACATGCTGACACCCAGACATCTCATACACAGACACTGATACATGCTGACACCCTGACAACTCATACACAGACCCTGATACATGCTGACACCCAGACATCTCATACACAGACACCGATACATGCTGACACCCAGACATCTCATACACAGACACTGATACATGCTGACACCCAGACATCTTATACACAGACACTGATACATGCTGACACCCAGACATCTCATACATAGACACTGACACCCAGACGTCTCATACACAGACACTGACACCCAGACATCTCATACACAGACACTGATATATGCTGACACCCAGACATCTCATACATAGACACTGATACATGCTGACACCCAGACATCTCATACATAGACACTGATACATGCTGACACCCAGACATCTCATACACAGACACTGATACATGCTGACACCCAGACATCTCATACACAGACACTGATACATGCTGACACCCAGACATCTCATACACAGACACCGATACATGCTGACACCCAGACATCTCATACACAGACACTGACACCCAGACATCTCATACACAGACACTGATACATGCTGACACCCATACATCTCATACACAGACACCGATACATGCTGACACCCAGACATCTCATACACAGACACTGATACATGCTGACACCCAGACATCTCATACACAGACACTGACACCCAGACATCTCATACACAGACACTGATACATGCTGACACCCAGACATCTCATACACAGACACTGACACCCAGACATCTCATACACAGACACTGATACATGCTGACACCCAGACATCTCATACACAGACACTGATACATGCTGACACCCAGACATCTCATACACAGACACTGACACCCAGACATCTCATACACAGACACTGACACCCAGACATCTCATACACAGACACTGACACCCAGACATCTCATACACAGACACTGATACATGCTGACACCCAGACATCTCATACACAGACACTGATACATGCTGACACCCAGACATCTCATACACAGACACTGATACATGCTGACACCCAGACATCTCATACACAGACACCGATACATGCTGACACCCAGACATCTCATACACAGACACTGACACCCAGACATCTCATACACAGACACTGATACATGCTGACACCCAGACATCTCATACATAGACGCTGACACCCAGACATCTCATACATAGACACTGACACCCAGACATCTCATACACAGACACTGACACCCAGACATCTCATACACAGACACCGATACATCCAGACATCTCATACACAGACACTGATACATGCTGACACCCAGACATCTCATACACAGACACTGACACCCAGACATCTCATACACAGACACCGATACATGCTGACACCCAGACATCTCATACACAGACACTGATACATGCTGACACCCAGACATTTCATACACAGACACTGATACATGCTGACACACTACATCTCATACACAGACGCTGATACATGCTGACACCCAGACATCTCATACACAGACACTGATACATGCTGACACCCAGACATCTCATAAACAGACACCGATACATGCTGACACCCAGACATCTCATACATAGACACCGATACATGCTGACACCCAGACATCTCATACACAGACACTGATACATGCTGACACCCAGACATCTCATACACAGACACTGATACATGCTGACACCCAGACATGCTGACACCCAGACATCTCATACACAGACACTGATACATGCTGACACCCAGACATTTCATACACAGACACTGATACATGCTGACACCCAGACATCTCATACAGACACTGATACATGCTGACACCCAGACATCTCATACACAGACAATGATACACGCTGACACCCAGACATCTCATACACAGACACTGATACATGCTGACACCCAGACATCTCATACACAGACACCGATACATGCTGACACCCAGACATCTCATACACAGACACTGATACATGCTGACACCCAGACATCTCATACACAGACACTGATACATGCTGACACCCAGACATCTCATACAGAGACACTGATACATGCTGACACCCAGACATCTCATACACAGACACTGATACATGCTGACACCCAGACATTTCATACACAGACACCGAAACATGCTGACACCCAGACATCTCATACACAGACACTGATACATGCTGACACCCAGACATCTCATACACAGACACTGATACATGCTGACACCCAGACATCTCATACATAGACACTGACACCCAGACATCTCATACACAGACACTGACACCCAGACATCTCATACACAGACACCGATACATGCTGACACCCAGACATCTCATACACAGACACTGACACCCAGACATCTCATACACAGACACCGATACATGCTGACACCCAGACATCTCATACACAGACACTGATACATGCTGACACCCAGACATCTCATACACAGACACCGATACATGCTGAAACCCAGACAACTCATACACAGACACTGATACATGCTGACACCCAGACATCTCATACACAGACACCGATACATGCTGACACCCAGACATCTCATACACAGACACTGACACCCAGACATCTCATACACAGACACTGATACATGCTGACACCCATACATCTCATACACAGACACCGATACATGCTGACACCCAGACATCTCATACACAGACACTGACACCCAGACATCTCATACACAGACACTGATACATGCTGACACCCAGACATCTCATACACAGACACTGATACATGCTGACACCCAGACATCTCATACACAGACACCGATACATGCTGACACCCAGACATCTCATACATAGACACTGACACCCAGACAACTCATACACAGACGCTGATACATGCTGACACCCAGGCATCTCATACACAGACACCGATAAATGCTGACACCCAGACATCTCATACACAGACACCGATACATGCTGACACCCAGACATCTCATACACAGACACTGATACATGCTGACACCCAGACATCTCATACACAGACACTGATACATGCTGACACCCAGACATCTCATACACAGACACCGATACATGCTGACACCCAGACATCTCATACACAGACACCGATACATGCTGACACCCAGACATCTCATACACAGACACCGATACATGCTGACACCCAGACATCTCATACACAGACACCGATACATTCTGACACCCAGACATCTCATACACAGACACCGATACATGCTGACACCCAGACATCTCATACACAGACACCGATACATGCTGACACCCAGACATCTCATACACAGACACCGATACATGCTGACACCCAGACATCTCATACACAGACAACGATACATGCTGACACCCAGACATCTCATACACAGACACTGACACCCAGACATCTCATACACAGACACTGACACCCAGACATCTCATACACAGACACTGACACCCAGACATCTCATACACAGACACTGATACATGCTGACACCCAGACATCTCATACACAGACACTGATACATGCTGACACCCAGACATCTCATACACAGACACTGATACATGCTGACACCCAGACATCTCATACACAGACACTGATACATGCTGACACCCAGACATCTCATACACAGACACTGATACATGCTGACACCCAGACATCTCATACACAGACACTGACACCCAGACATCTCATACACAGACACTGATACATGCTGACACCCAGACATCTCATACACAGACACTGATACATGCTGACACCCAGACATCTCATACACAGACACCGATACATGCTGACACCCAGACATCTCATACATAGACACTGATACATGCTGACACCCAGACATCTCATACACAGACACTGATACATGCTGACACCCAGACATCTCATACACAGACACTGATACATGCTGACACCCAGACATCTCATACACAGACACTATACATGCTGACACCCAGACATCTCATACACAGACACCGATACATGCTGACACCAAGACATCTCATACACAGACACCGATACATGCTGACACCCAGACATCTCATACACAGACACCGATACATGCTGACACCCAGACATCACATACATAGACACTGACACCCAGACATCTCATACAGACACCGATACATGCTGACACCCAGACATCTCATACACAGACACTGATACATGCTGACACCCAGACATCTCATACACAGACACCGATACATGCTGACACCCAGACATCTCATACACAGACACTGATACATGCTGACACCCAGACATCTCATACACAGACACTGACACCCAGACAACTCATACACAGACGCTGATACATGCTGACACCCAGACATCTCATACATAGACACTGACACCCAGACAACTCATACACAGACGCTGATACATGCTGACACCCAGGCATCTCATACACAGACGCCGATACATGCTGACACCCAGACATCTCATACACAGACACCGATACATGCTGACACCCAGACATCTCATACACAGACACTGATACATGCTGACACCCAGACATCTCATACACAGACACTGATACATGCTGACACCCAGACATCTCATACACAGACACCGATACATGCTGACACCCAGACATCTCATACACAGACACTGATACATGCTGACACCCAGACATCTCATACACAGACACTGACACCCAGACATCTCATACACAGACACCGATACATGCTGACACCCAGACATCTCATACACAGACACTGATACATGCTGACACCCAGACATCTCATACACAGACACTGACACCCAGACATCTCATACACAGACACCGATACATGCTGACACCCAGACATCTCATACACAGACACTGATACATGCTGACACCCAGACATCTCATACACAGACACTGACACCCAGACATCTCATACACAGACACCGATACATGCTGACACCCAGACATCTCATACACAGACACTGATACATGCTGACACCCAGACATCTCATACACAGACACCGATACATGCTGACACCCAGACATCTCAAACACAGACACTGATACATGCTGACACCCAGACATCTCATACACAGACACTGACACCCAGACATCTCATACACAGAAACCGATACATGCTGACACCCAGACATCTCATACACAGACACTGATACATGCTGACACCCAGACATCTCATACACAGACACTGATACATGCTGACACCCAGACATCTCATACACAGACACCGATACATGCTGACACCCAGACATCTCATACACAGACACTGATACATGCTGACACCCAGACATCTCATACACAGACACTGATACATGCTGACACCCAGACATCTCATACACAGACACTGATACATGCTGACACCCAGACATCTCATACACAGACACTGATACATGCTGACACCCAGACATCTCATACACAGACACTGACACCCAGACATCTCATACACAGACACCGATACATGCTGACACCCAGACATCTCATACACAGACACTGATACATGCTGACACCCAGACATCTCATACACAGACACTGATACATGCTGACACCCAGACATCTCATACACAGACACTGATACATGCTGACACCCAGACATCTCATACACAGACACTGATACATGCTGACACCCAGACATCTCATACACAGACACTGATACATGCTGACACCCAGACATCTCATACACAGACACTGATACATGCTGACACCCAGACATCTCATACACAGACACTGACACCCAGACATCTCATACACAGACACCGATACATGCTGACACCCAGACATCTCATACACAGACACTGATACATGCTGACACCCAGACATCTCATACACAGACACCGATACATGCTGACACCCAGACATCTCATACATAGACACTGACACCCAGACATCTCATACACAGACACTGATACATGCTGACACCCAGACATCTCATACACAGACACCGATACATGCTGACACCCAGACATCTCATACATAGACACTGATACATGCTGACACCCAGACAACTCATACACAGACACCGATACATGCTGACACCCAGACATCTCATACACAGACACTGATACATGCTGACACCCAGACATCTCATACACAGACACCGATACATGCTGACACCCAGACATCTCATACACAGACACCGATACATGCTGACACCCAGACATCTCATACACAGACACTGACACCCAGACAACTCATACAGAGACGCTGATACATGCAGACACCCAGGCATCTCATACATAGACACTGACACCCAGACAACTCATACAGAGACGCTGATACATGCTGACACCCAGACATCTCATACATAGACACTGACACCCAGACAACTCATACAGAGACGCTGATACATGCTGACACCCAGGCATCTCATACACAGACACTGATACATGCTGATACCCAGACATCTCATACACAGACACCGATACATGCTGACACCCAGACATCTCATACACAGACACTGATACATGCTGACACCCAGACATCTCATACACAGACACTGATACATGCTGACACCCAGACATCTCATACACAGACACTGATACATGCTGACACCCAGACATCTCATACACAGACACTGATACACGCTGACACCCAGACATCTCATACACAGACACTGACACCCAGACATCTCATACACAGACACTGATACATGCTGACACCCAGACATCTCATACATAGACACTGACACCCAGACATCTCATACACAGACACCGATACATGCTGACACCCAGACATCTCATACACAGACACTGATACATGCTGACACCCAGACATCTCATACACAGACACTGATACATGCTGACACCCAGACATCTCATACACAGACACTGACACCCAGACATCTCATACACAGACACCGATACATGCTGACACCCAGACATCTCATACACAGACACTGATACATGCTGACACCCAGACATCTCATACACAGACACTGATACATGCTGACACCCAGACATCTCATACACAGACACTGATACATGCTGACACCCAGACATCTCATACACAGACACTGATACATGCTGACACCCAGACATTTCATACACAGACACTGATACATGCTGACACCCAGACATCTCATACACAGACACCGATACATGCTGACACCCAGACATCTCATACACAGACACTAATACATGCTGACACCCAGACATCTCATACACAGACACTGATACATGCTGACACCCAGACATCTCATACACAGACACTGATACATGCTGACACCCAGACATCTCATACACAGACACTGATACATGCTGACACCCAGACATCTCATACACAGACACTGATACATGCTGACACCCAGACATCTCATACACAGACACTGATACATGCTGACACCCAGACATCTCATACACAGACACCGATACATGCTGACACCCAGACATCTCATACACAGACACTGACACCCAGACATCTCATACACAGACACCGATACATGCTGACACCCAGACATCTCATACACAGACACTGATACATGCTGACACCCAGACATCTCATACACAGACACCGATACATGCTAACACCCAGACATCTCATACATAGACACTGACACCCAGACATCTCATACACAGACACTGACACCCAGACATCTCATACACAGACACTGACACCCAGACATCTCATACACAGACACTGATACATGCTGACACCCAGACATCTCATACATAGACACTGATACATGCTGACACCCAGACATCTCATACACAGACACTAATACATGCTGACACCCAGACATCTCATACACAGACACTGATACATGCTGACACCCAGACATCTCATACACAGACACTGATACATGCTGACACCCAGACATCTCATACACAGACACTGATACATGCTGACACCCTGACAACTCATACACAGACCCTGATACATGCTGACACCCAGACATCTCATACACAGACACCGATACATGCTGACACCCAGACATCTCATACACAGACACTGATACATGCTGACACCCAGACATCTTATACACAGACACTGATACATGCTGACACCCAGACATCTCATACATAGACACTGACACCCAGACGTCTCATACACAGACACTGACACCCAGACATCTCATACACAGACACTGATATATGCTGACACCCAGACATCTCATACATAGACACTGATACATGCTGACACCCAGACATCTCATACATAGACACTGATACATGCTGACACCCAGACATCTCATACACAGACACTGATACATGCTGACACCCAGACATCTCATACACAGACACTGATACATGCTGACACCCAGACATCTCATACACAGACACCGATACATGCTGACACCCAGACATCTCATACACAGACACTGACACCCAGACATCTCATACACAGACACTGATACATGCTGACACCCATACATCTCATACACAGACACCGATACATGCTGACACCCAGACATCTCATACACAGACACTGATACATGCTGACACCCAGACATCTCATACACAGACACTGACACCCAGACATCTCATACACAGACACTGATACATGCTGACACCCGGACATCTCATACACAGACACTGACACCCAGACATCTCATACACAGACACTGATACATGCTGACACCCAGACATCTCATACACAGACACTGATACATGCTGACACCCAGACATCTCATACACAGACACTGACACCCAGACATCTCATACACAGACACTGACACCCAGACATCTCATACACAGACACTGACACCCAGACATCTCATACACAGACACTGATACATGCTGACACCCAGACATCTCATACACAGACACTGATACATGCTGACACCCAGACATCTCATACACAGACACTGATACATGCTGACACCCAGACATCTCATACACAGACACCGATACATGCTGACACCCAGACATCTCATACACAGACACTGACACCCAGACATCTCATACACAGACACTGATACATGCTGACACCCAGACATCTCATACATAGACGCTGACACCCAGACATCTCATACATAGACACTGACACCCAGACATCTCATACACAGACACTGACACCCAGACATCTCATACACAGACACCGATACATCCAGACATCTCATACACAGACACTGATACATGCTGACACCCAGACATCTCATACACAGACACTGACACCCAGACATCTCATACACAGCCACCGATACATGCTGACACCCAGACATCTCATACACAGACACTGATACATGCTGACACCCAGACATTTCATACACAGACACTGATACATGCTGACACACGACATCTCATACACAGACGCTGATACATGCTGACACCCAGACATCTCATACACAGACACTGATACATGCTGACACCCAGACATCTCATAAACAGACACCGATACATGCTGACACCCAGACATCTCATACATAGACACCGATACATGCTGACACCCAGACATCTCATACACAGACACTGATACATGCTGACACCCAGACATCTCATACACAGACACTGATACATGCTGACACCCAGACATGCTGACACCCAGACATCTCATACACAGACACTGATACATGCTGACACCCAGACATTTCATACACAGACACTGATACATGCTGACACCCAGACATCTCATACAGACACTGATACATGCTGACACCCAGACATCTCATACACAGACAATGATACACGCTGACACCCAGACATCTCATACACAGACACTGATACATGCTGACACCCAGGCATCTCATACACAGACACCGATACATGCTGACACCCAGACATCTCATACACAGACACTGATACATGCTGACACCCAGACATCTCATACACAGACACTGATACATGCTGACACCCAGACATCTCATACAGAGACACTGATACATGCTGACACCCAGACATCTCATACACAGACACTGATACATGCTGACACCCAGACATTTCATACACAGACACCGAAACATGCTGACACCCAGACATCTCATACACAGACACTGATACATGCTGACACCCAGACATCTCATACACAGACACTGATACATGCTGACACCCAGACATCTCATACACAGACACTGACACCCAGACAACTCATACACAGACACTGACACCCAGACATCTCATACACAGACACCGATACATGCTGACACCCAGACATCTCATACACAGACACTGACACCCAGACATCTCATACACAGACACCGATACATGCTGACACCCAGACATCTCATACACAGACACCGATACATGCTGACACCCAGACATCTCATACACAGACACCGATACATGCTGAAACCCAGACAACTCATACACAGACACTGATACATGCTGACACCCAGACATCTCATACACAGACACCGATACATGCTGACACCCAGACATCTCATACACAGACACTGACACCCAGACATCTCATACACAGACACTGATACATGCTGACACCCATACATCTCATACACAGACACCGATACATGCTGACACCCAGACATCTCATACACAGACACTGACACCCAGACATCTCATACACAGACACTGATACATGCTGACACCCAGACATCTCATACACAGACACTGATACATGCTGACACCCAGACATCTCATACACAGACACTGACACCCAGACATCTCATACACAGACACCGATACATGCTGACACCCAGACATCTCATACACAGACACTGATACATGCTGACACCCAGACATCTCATACACAGACACTGACACCCAGACATCTCATACACAGAAACCGATACATGCTGACACCCAGACATCTCATACACAGACACTGATACATGCTGACACCCAGACATCTCATACACAGACACTGATACATGCTGACACCCAGACATCTCATACACAGACACCGATACATGCTGACACCCAGACATCTCATACACAGACACTGATACATGCTGACACCCAGACATCTCATACACAGACACTGATACATGCTGACACCCAGACATCTCATACACAGACACTGATACATGCTGACACCCAGACATCTCATACACAGACACTGACACCCAGACATCTCATACACAGACACCGATACATGCTGACACCCAGACATCTCATACACAGACACTGATACATGCTGACACCCAGACATCTCATACACAGACACTGACACCCAGACATCTCATACACAGAAACCGATACATGCTGACACCCAGACATCTCATACACAGACACTGATACATGCTGACACCCAGACATCTCATACACAGACACTGATACATGCTGACACCAAGACATCTCATACACAGACACTGATACATGCTGACACCCAGACATCTCATACACAGACACTGATACATGCTGACACCCAGACATCTCATACACAGACACCGATACATGCTGACACCCAGACATCTCATACACAGACACCGATACATGCTGACACCCAGACATGCTGACACCCAGACATCTCATACACAGACACTGATACATGCTGACACCCAGACATTTCATACACAGACACTGATACATGCTGACACCCAGACATCTCATACACAGACACTGACACCCAGACATCTCATACACAGACACCGATACATGCTGACACCCAGACATCTCATACACAGACACTGATACATGCTGACACCCAGACATCTCATACACAGACACTGATACATGCTGACACCCAGACATCTCATACACAGACACTGATACATGCTGACACCCAGACATCTCATACACAGACACTGATACATGCTGACACCCAGACATCTCATACACAGACACTGACACCCAGACATCTCATACACAGACACCGATACATGCTGACACCCAGACATCTCATACACAGACACTGATACATGCTGACACCCAGACATCTCATACACAGACACCGATACATGCTGACACCCAGACATCTCATACATAGACACTGACACCCAGACATCTCATACACAGACACTGATACATGCTGACACCCAGACATCTCATACACAGACACCGATACATGCTGACACCCAGACATCTCATACACAGACACTGATACATGCTGACACCCAGACATCTCATACACAGACACCGATACATGCTGACACCCAGACATCTCATACACAGACACTGACACCCAGACATCTCATACACAGACACTGATATATGCTGACACCCAGACATCTCATACACAGACACTGATACATGCTGACACCCAGACATCTCATACATAGACACTGACACCCAGACAACTCATACAGAGACGCTGATACATGCTGACACCCAGGCATCTCATACATAGACACTGACACCCAGACAACTCATACAGAGACGCTGATACATGCTGACACCCAGACATCTCATACATAGACACTGACACCCAGACAACTCATACAGAGACGCTGATACATGCTGACACCCAGGCATCTCATACACAGACACTGATACATGCTGATACCCAGACATCTCATACACAGACACCGATACATGCTGACACCCAGACATCTCATACACAGACACTGATACATGCTGACACCCAGACATCTCATACACAGACACTGATACATGCTGACACCCAGACATCTCATACACAGACACTGATACATGCTGACACCCAGACATCTCATACACAGACACTGATACACGCTGACACCCAGACATCTCATACACAGACACTGACACCCAGACATCTCATACACAGACACTGATACATGCTGACACCCAGACATCTCATACATAGACACTGACACCCAGACATCTCATACACAGACACCGATACATGCTGACACCCAGACATCTCATACACAGACACTGATACATGCTGACACCCAGACATCTCATACACAGACACTGATACATGCTGACACCCAGACATCTCATACACAGACACTGACACCCAGACATCTCATACACAGACACCGATACATGCTGACACCCAGACATCTCATACACAGACACTGATACATGCTGACACCCAGACATCTCATACACAGACACTGATACATGCTGACACCCAGACATCTCATACACAGACACTGATACATGCTGACACCCAGACATCTCATACACAGACACTGATACATGCTGACACCCAGACATTTCATACACAGACACTGATACATGCTGACACCCAGACATCTCATACACAGACACCGATACATGCTGACACCCAGACATCTCATACACAGACACTAATACATGCTGACACCCAGACATCTCATACACAGACACTGATACATGCTGACACCCAGACATCTCATACACAGACACTGATACATGCTGACACCCAGACATCTCATACACAGACACTGATACATGCTGACACCCAGACATCTCATACACAGACACTGATACATGCTGACACCCAGACATCTCATACACAGACACTGATACATGCTGACACCCAGACATCTCATACACAGACACCGATACATGCTGACACCCAGACATCTCATACACAGACACTGACACCCAGACATCTCATACACAGACACCGATACATGCTGACACCCAGACATCTCATACACAGACACTGATACATGCTGACACCCAGACATCTCATACACAGACACCGATACATGCTAACACCCAGACATCTCATACATAGACACTGACACCCAGACATCTCATACACAGACACTGACACCCAGACATCTCATACACAGACACTGACACCCAGACATCTCATACACAGACACTGATACATGCTGACACCCAGACATCTCATACATAGACACTGATACATGCTGACACCCAGACATCTCATACACAGACACTAATACATGCTGACACCCAGACATCTCATACACAGACACTGATACATGCTGACACCCAGACATCTCATACACAGACACTGACACCCAGACATCTCATACACAGACACCGATACATGCTGACACCCAGACATCTCATACACAGACACCGAAACATGCTGACACCCAGACATCTCATACACAGACACTGATACATGCTGACACCCAGACATCTCATACACAGACACCGATACATGCTGACACCCAGACATCTCATACATAGACACTGACACCCAGACATCTCATACACAGACACTGACACCCAGGCATCTCATACACAGACACCGATACATGCTGACACCCAGACATCTCATACACAGACACTGATACATGCTGACACCCAGACATCTCATACACAGACACTGATACATGCTGACACCCTGACAACTCATACACAGACCCTGATACATGCTGACACCCAGACATCTCATACACAGACACCGATACATGCTGACACCCAGACATCTCATACACAGACACTGATACATGCTGACACCCAGACATCTTATACACAGACACTGATACATGCTGACACCCAGACATCTCATACATAGACACTGACACCCAGACGTCTCATACACAGACACTGACACCCAGACATCTCATACACAGACACTGATATATGCTGACACCCAGACATCTCATACATAGACACTGATACATGCTGACACCCAGACATCTCATACATAGACACTGATACATGCTGACACCCAGACATCTCATACACAGACACTGATACATGCTGACACCCAGACATCTCATACACAGACACTGATACATGCTGACACCCAGACATCTCATACACAGACACCGATACATGCTGACACCCAGACATCTCATACACAGACACTGACACCCAGACATCTCATACACAGACACTGATACATGCTGACACCCATACATCTCATACACAGACACCGATACATGCTGACACCCAGACATCTCATACACAGACACTGATACATGCTGACACCCAGACATCTCATACACAGACACTGACACCCAGACATCTCATACACAGACACTGATACATGCTGACACCCAGACATCTCATACACAGACACTGACACCCAGACATCTCATACACAGACACTGATACATGCTGACACCCAGACATCTCATACACAGACACTGATACATGCTGACACCCAGACATCTCATACACAGACACTGACACCCAGACATCTCATACACAGACACTGACACCCAGACATCTCATACACAGACACTGACACCCAGACATCTCATACACAGACACTGATACATGCTGACACCCAGACATCTCATACACAGACACTGATACATGCTGACACCCAGACATCTCATACACAGACACTGATACATGCTGACACCCAGACATCTCATACACAGACACCGATACATGCTGACACCCAGACATCTCATACACAGACACTGACACCCAGACATCTCATACACAGACACTGATACATGCTGACACCCAGACATCTCATACATAGACGCTGACACCCAGACATCTCATACATAGACACTGACACCCAGACATCTCATACACAGACACTGACACCCAGACATCTCATACACAGACACCGATACATCCAGACATCTCATACACAGACACTGATACATGCTGACACCCAGACATCTCATACACAGACACTGACACCCAGACATCTCATACACAGACACCGATACATGCTGACACCCAGACATCTCATACACAGACACTGATACATGCTGACACACGACATCTCATACACAGACGCTGATACATGCTGACACCCAGACATCTCATACACAGACACTGATACATGCTGACACCCAGACATCTCATAAACAGACACCGATACATGCTGACACCCAGACATCTCATACATAGACACCGATACATGCTGACACCCAGACATCTCATACACAGACACTGATACATGCTGACACCCAGACATCTCATACACAGACACTGATACATGCTGACACCCAGACATGCTGACACCCAGACATCTCATACACAGACACTGATACATGCTGACACCCAGACATTTCATACACAGACACTGATACATGCTGACACCCAGACATCTCATACAGACACTGATACATGCTGACACCCAGACATCTCATACACAGACAATGATACACGCTGACACCCAGACATCTCATACACAGACACTGATACATGCTGACACCCAGACATCTCATACACAGACACCGATACATGCTGACACCCAGACATCTCATACACAGACACTGATACATGCTGACACCCAGACATCTCATACACAGACACTGATACATGCTGACACCCAGACATCTCATACAGAGACACTGATACATGCTGACACCCAGACATCTCATACACAGACACTGATACATGCTGACACCCAGACATTTCATACACAGACACCGAAACATGCTGACACCCAGACATCTCATACACAGACACTGATACATGCTGACACCCAGACATCTCATACACAGACACTGATACATGCTGACACCCAGACATCTCATACATAGACACTGACACCCAGACATCTCATACACAGACACTGACACCCAGACATCTCATACACAGACACCGATACATGCTGACACCCAGACATCTCATACACAGACACTGACACCCAGACATCTCATACACAGACACCGATACATGCTGACACCCAGACATCTCATACACAGACACCGATACATGCTGACACCCAGACATCTCATACACAGACACCGATACATGCTGACACCCAGACATCTCATACACAGACATCTCATACACAGACACTGATACATGCTGACACCCAGACATTTCATACACAGACACTGATACATGCTGACACCCAGACATCTCATACACAGACACCGATACATGCTGACACCCAGACATCTCATACACAGACACTGATACATGCTGACACCCAGACATCTCATACACAGACACTGATACATGCTGACACCCAGACATCTCATACACAGACACTGATACATGCTGACACCCAGACATCTCATACACAGACACTGATACATGCTGACACCCAGACATCTCATACACAGACACCGATACATGCTGACACCCAGACATCTCATACACAGACACTGATACATGCTGACACCCAGACATCTCATACACAGACACTGACACCCAGACATCTCATACACAGACACCGATACATGCTGACACCCAGACATCTCATACACACACTGATACATGCTGGCACCCAGACATCTCATACACAGACACTGATACATGCTGACACCCAGACATCTCATACACAGACACTGACACCCAGACATCTCATACACAGACACTGACACCCAGACATCTCATACACAGACACTGATACATGCTGACACCCAGACATCTCATACACAGACACTGATACATGCTGACACCCAGACATCTCATACACAGACACTGATACATGCTGACACCCAGACATCTCATACACAGACACTGATACATGCTGACACCCAGACATTTCATACACAGACACTGATACATGCTGACACCCAGACATCTCATACACAGACACTGATACATGCTGACACCCAGACATCTCATACACAGACACTGATACATGCGGACACCCAGACATCTCATACATAGACACTGATACATGCTGACACCCAGACATCTCATACACAGACACCGATACATGCTGACACCCAGACATCTCATACACAGACACTGATACATGCTGACACCCAGACATCTCATACACAGACACCGATACATGCTGACACCCAGACATCTCATACACAGACACTGATACATGCTGACACCCAGACATCTCATACACAGACACTGACACCCAGACATTTCATACACAGACACTGACACCCAGACATCTCATACACAGACACTGATACATGCTGACACCCAGACATCTCATACACAGACACTGACACCCAGACATCTCATACACAGACACTGATACATGCTGACACCCAGACATCTCATACACAGACACCGATACATGCTGACACCCAGACATCTCATACACAGACACTGACACCCAGACATCTCATACACAGACACCGATATATGCTGACACCCAGACATCTCATACACAGACACCGATACATGCTGACACCCAGACATCTCATACACAGACACTGACACCCAGACATCTCATACACAGACACTGATACATGCTGACACCCAGACATCTCATACACAGACACCGATACATGCTGACACCCAGACATCTCATACACAGACACTGACACCCAGACATCTCATACACAGACACTGATACATGCTGACACCCAGACATCTCATACACAGACACCGATACATGCTGACACCCAGACATCTCATACATAGACACTGACACCCAGACATCTCATACACAGACACCGATACATGCTGACACCCAGACATCTCATACACAGACACCGATACATGCTGACACCCAGACATCTCATACACAGACACCGATACATGCTGACACCCAGACATCTCATACACAGACACCGATACATGCTGACACCCAGACATCTCATACACAGACACCGATACATGCTGACACCCAGACATCTCATACACAGACACCGATACATGCTGACACCCAGACATCTCATACACAGACACCGATACATGCTGACACCCAGACATCTCATACACAGACACCGATACATGCTGACACCCAGACATCTCATACACAGACACTGACACCCAGACATCTCATACATAGACACGATACATGCTGACACCCAGACATCTCATACACAGACACCGATACATGCTGACACCCAGACATCTCATACACAGACACTGATACATGCTGACACCCAGACATCTCATACACAGACGCTGATACATGCTGACACCCAGACATCTCATACATAGACACGATACATGCTGACACCCAGACATCTCATACACAGACACCGATACATGCTGACACCCAGACATCTCTTACACAGACAATGATACATGCTGACACCCAGACATCTCATACACAGACACTGATACATGCTGACACCCAGACATCTCATACATAGACACGATACATGCTGACACCCAGACATCTCATACACAGACACCGATACATGCTGACACCCAGACATCTCTTACACAGACAATGATACATGCTGACACCCAGACATCTCATACACAGACACTGACACCCAGACGTCTCATACACAGACACTGATACATGCTGACACCCAGACATCTCATACACAGACACTGACACCCAGACATCTCATACACAGACACTGATACATGCTGACACCCAGACATCTCATACACAGACACTGATACATGCTGACACCCAGACATCTCATACACAGACACTGATACATGCTGACACCCAGACATCTCATACACAGACACTGATACATGCTGACACCCAGACATCTCATACACAGACACTGACACCCAGACATCTCATACACAGACACCGATATATGCTGACACCCAGACATCTCATACACAGACACCGATACATGCTGACACCCAGACATCTCATACACAGACACTGACACCCAGACATCTCATACACAGACACTGATACATGCTGACACCCAGACATCTCATACACAGACACCGATACATGCTGACACCCAGACATCTCATACACAGACACTGACACCCAGACATCTCATACACAGACACTGATACATGCTGACACCCAGACATCTCATACACAGACACTGATACATGCTGACACCCAGACATCTCATACACAGACACCGATACATGCTGACACCCAGACATCTCATACATAGACACTGACACCCAGACAACTCATACACAGACGCTGATACATGCTGACACCCAGGCATCTCATACACAGACACCGATACATGCTGACACCCAGACATCTCATACACAGACACCGATACATGCTGACACCCAGACATCTCATACACAGACACTGATACATGCTGACACCCAGACATCTCATACACAGACACTGATACATGCTGACACCCAGACATCTCATACACAGACACCGATACATGCTGACACCCAGACATCTCATACACAGACACCGATACATGCTGACACCCAGACATCTCATACACAGACACCGATACATGCTGACACCCAGACATCTCATACACAGACACCGATACATTCTGACACCCAGACATCTCATACACAGACACCGATACATGCTGACACCCAGACATCTCATACACAGACACCGATACATGCTGACACCCAGACATCTCATACACAGACACCGATACATGCTGACACCCAGACATCTCATACACAGACAACGATACATGCTGACACCCAGACATCTCATACACAGACACTGACACCCAGACATCTCATACACAGACACTGACACCCAGACATCTCATACACAGACACTGACACCCAGACATCTCATACACAGACACTGATACATGCTGACACCCAGACATCTCATACACAGACACTGATACATGCTGACACCCAGACATCTCATACACAGACACTGATACATGCTGACACCCAGACATCTCATACACAGACACTGATACATGCTGACACCCAGACATCTCATACACAGACACTGATACATGCTGACACCCAGACATCTCATACACAGACACTGACACCCAGACATCTCATACACAGACACTGATACATGCTGACACCCAGACATCTCATACACAGACACTGATACATGCTGACACCCAGACATCTCATACACAGACACTGACACCCAGACATCTCATACACAGACACCGATACATGCTGACACCCAGACATCTCATACATAGACACTGATACATGCTGACACCCAGACATCTCATACACAGACACTGATACATGCTGACACCCAGACATCTCATACACAGACACTGATACATGCTGACACCCAGACATCTCATACACAGACACTGACACCCAGACATCTCATACACAGACACTGACACCCAGACATCTCATACACAGACACTGATACATGCTGACACCCAGACATCTCATACACAGACACTATACATGCTGACACCCAGACATCTCATACACAGACACCGATACATGCTGACACCAAGACATCTCATACACAGACACCGATACATGCTGACACCCAGACATCTCATACACAGACACCGATACATGCTGACACCCAGACATCACATACATAGACACTGACACCCAGACATCTCATACAGACACCGATACATGCTGACACCCAGACATCTCATACACAGACACTGATACATGCTGACACCCAGACATCTCATACACAGACACCGATACATGCTGACACCCAGACATCTCATACACAGACACTGATACATGCTGACACCCAGACATCTCATACACAGACACTGACACCCAGACAACTCATACACAGACGCTGATACATGCTGACACCCAGACATCTCATACATAGACACTGACACCCAGACAACTCATACACAGACGCTGATACATGCTGACACCCAGGCATCTCATACACAGACGCCGATACATGCTGACACCCAGACATCTCATACACAGACACCGATACATGCTGACACCCAGACATCTCATACACAGACACTGATACATGCTGACACCCAGACATCTCATACACAGACACCGATACATGCTGACACCCAGACATCTCATACACAGACACTGACACCCAGACATCTCATACACAGACACTGATACATGCTGACACCCAGACATCTCATACACAGACACCGATACATGCTGACACCCAGACATCTCATACACAGACACTGATACATGCTGACACCCAGACATCTCATACACAGACACTGACACCCAGACATCTCATACACAGACACCGATACATGCTGACACCCAGACATCTCATACACAGACACTGATACATGCTGACACCCAGACATCTCATACACAGACACTGACACCCAGACATCTCATACACAGACACCGATACATGCTGACACCCAGACATCTCATACACAGACACTGATACATGCTGACACCCAGACATCTCATACACAGACACTGACACCCAGACATCTCATACACAGACACCGATACATGCTGACACCCAGACATCTCATACACAGACACTGATACATGCTGACACCCAGACATCTCATACACAGACACTGACACCCAGACATCTCATACACAGAAACCGATACATGCTGACACCCAGACATCTCATACACAGACACTGATACATGCTGACACCCAGACATCTCATACACAGACACCGATACATGCTGACACCCAGACATCTCATACACAGACACTGATACATGCTGACACCCAGACATCTCATACACAGACACTGATACATGCTGACACCCAGACATCTCATACACAGACACTGATACATGCTGACACCCAGACATCTCATACACAGACACTGACACCCAGACATCTCATACACAGACACCGATACATGCTGACACCCAGACATCTCATACACAGACACTGACACCCAGACATCTCATACACAGAAACCGATACATGCTGACACCCAGACATCTCATACACAGACACTGATACATGCTGACACCCAGACATCTCATACACAGACACTGATACATGCTGACACCCAGACATCTCATACACAGACACTGACACCCAGACATCTCATACACAGAAACCGATACATGCTGACACCCAGACATCTCATACACAGACACTGATACATGCTGACACCCAGACATCTCATACACAGACACTGATACATGCTGACACCCAGACATCTCATACACAGACACTGATACATGCTGACACCCAGACATCTCATACACAGACACTGATACATGCTGACACCCAGACATCTCATACACAGACACTGATACATGCTGACACCCAGACATCTCATACACAGACACTGATACATGCTGACACCCAGACATCTCATACACAGACACTGATACATGCTGACACCCAGACATCTCATACACAGACACTGATACATGCTGACACCCAGACATCTCATACACAGACACTGACACCCAGACATCTCATACACAGACACCGATACATGCTGACACCCAGACATCTCATACACAGACACTGATACATGCTGACACCCAGACATCTCATACACAGACACCGATACATGCTGACACCCAGACATCTCATACATAGACACTGACACCCAGACATCTCATACACAGACACTGATACATGCTGACACCCAGACATCTCATACACAGACACCGATACATGCTGACACCCAGACATCTCATACATAGACACTGATACATGCTGACACCCAGACAACTCATACACAGACACTGATACATGCTGACACCCAGACATCTCATACACAGACACTGATACATGCTGACACCCAGACATCTCATACACAGACACCGATACATGCTGACACCCAGACATCTCATACACAGACACTGACACCCAGACAACTCATACAGAGACGCTGATACATGCTGACACCCAGGCATCTCATACATAGACACTGACACCCAGACAACTCATACAGAGACGCTGATACATGCTGACACCCAGACATCTCATACATAGACACTGACACCCAGACAACTCATACAGAGACGCTGATACATGCTGACACCCAGGCATCTCATACACAGACACTGATACATGCTGATACCCAGACATCTCATACACAGACACCGATACATGCTGACACCCAGACATCTCATACACAGACACTGATACATGCTGACACCCAGACATCTCATACACAGACACTGATACATGCTGACACCCAGACATCTCATACACAGACACTGATACATGCTGACACCCAGACATCTCATACACAGACACTGATACACGCTGACACCCAGACATCTCATACACAGACACTGACACCCAGACATCTCATACACAGACACCGATACATGCTGACACCCAGACATCTCATACACAGACACTGATACATGCTGACACCCAGACATCTCATACACAGACACTGATACATGCTGACACCCAGACATCTCATACACAGACACTGATACATGCTGACACCCAGACATCTCATACACAGACACTGATACATGCTGACACCCAGACATCTCATACACAGACACTGATACATGCTGACACCCAGACATCTCATACATAGACACTGACACCCAGACATCTCATACACAGACACCGATACATGCTGACACCCAGACATCTCATACACAGACACTGATACATGCTGACACCCAGACATCTCATACACAGACACTGATACATGCTGACACCCAGACATCTCATACACAGACACTGACACCCAGACATCTCATACACAGACACCGATACATGCTGACACCCAGACATCTCATACACAGACACTGATACATGCTGACACCCAGACATCTCATACACAGACACTGATACATGCTGACACCCAGACATCTCATACACAGACACTGATACATGCTGACACCCAGACATCTCATACACAGACACTGATACATGCTGACACCCAGACATTTCATACACAGACACTGATACATGCTGACACCCAGACATCTCATACACAGACACCGATACATGCTGACACCCAGACATCTCATACACAGACACTAATACATGCTGACACCCAGACATCTCATACACAGACACTGATACATGCTGACACCCAGACATCTCATACACAGACACTGATACATGCTGACACCCAGACATCTCATACACAGACACTGATACATGCTGACACCCAGACATCTCATACACAGACACTGATACATGCTGACACCCAGACATCTCATACACAGACACTGACACCCAGACATCTCATACACAGACACCGATACATGCTGACACCCAGACATCTCATACACAGACACTGATACATGCTGACACCCAGACATCTCATACACAGACACTGATACATGCTGACACCCAGACATCTCATACACAGACACCGATACATGCTGACACCCAGACATCTCATACACAGACACTGATACATGCTGACACCCAGACATCTCATACACAGACACTGATACATGCTGACACCCAGACATCTCATACACAGACACCGATACATGCTGACACCCAGACATCTCATACACAGACACTGACACCCAGACATCTCATACACAGACACCGATACATGCTGACACCCAGACATCTCATACACAGACACTGATACATGCTGACACCCAGACATCTCATACACAGACACCGATACATGCTAACACCCAGACATCTCATACATAGACACTGACACCCAGACATCTCATACACAGACACTGACACCCAGACATCTCATACACAGACACTGACACCCAGACATCTCATACACAGACACTGATACATGCTGACACCCAGACATCTCATACATAGACACTGATACATGCTGACACCCAGACATCTCATACACAGACACTAATACATGCTGACACCCAGACATCTCATACACAGACACTGATACATGCTGACACCCAGACATCTCATACACAGACACTGATACATGCTGACACCCAGACATCTCATACACAGACACTGATACATGCTGACACCCTGACAACTCATACACAGACCCTGATACATGCTGACACCCAGACATCTCATACACAGACACCGATACATGCTGACACCCAGACATCTCATACACAGACACTGATACATGCTGACACCCAGACATCTTATACACAGACACTGATACATGCTGACACCCAGACATCTCATACATAGACACTGACACCCAGACGTCTCATACACAGACACTGACACCCAGACATCTCATACACAGACACTGATATATGCTGACACCCAGACATCTCATACATAGACACTGATACATGCTGACACCCAGACATCTCATACATAGACACTGATACATGCTGACACCCAGACATCTCATACACAGACACTGATACATGCTGACACCCAGACATCTCATACACAGACACTGATACATGCTGACACCCAGACATCTCATACACAGACACCGATACATGCTGACACCCAGACATCTCATACACAGACACTGACACCCAGACATCTCATACACAGACACTGATACATGCTGACACCCATACATCTCATACACAGACACCGATACATGCTGACACCCAGACATCTCATACACAGACACTGATACATGCTGACACCCAGACATCTCATACACAGACACTGACACCCAGACATCTCATACACAGACACTGATACATGCTGACACCCAGACATCTCATACACAGACACTGACACCCAGACATCTCATACACAGACACTGATACATGCTGACACCCAGACATCTCATACACAGACACTGATACATGCTGACACCCAGACATCTCATACACAGACACTGACACCCAGACATCTCATACACAGACACTGACACCCAGACATCTCATACACAGACACTGACACCCAGACATCTCATACACAGACACTGATACATGCTGACACCCAGACATCTCATACACAGACACTGATACATGCTGACACCCAGACATCTCATACACAGACACTGATACATGCTGACACCCAGACATCTCATACACAGACACCGATACATGCTGACACCCAGACATCTCATACACAGACACTGACACCCAGACATCTCATACACAGACACTGATACATGCTGACACCCAGACATCTCATACATAGACGCTGACACCCAGACATCTCATACATAGACACTGACACCCAGACATCTCATACACAGACACTGACACCCAGACATCTCATACACAGACACCGATACATCCAGACATCTCATACACAGACACTGATACATGCTGACACCCAGACATCTCATACACAGACACTGACACCCAGACATCTCATACACAGACACCGATACATGCTGACACCCAGACATCTCATACACAGACACTGATACATGCTGACACCCAGACATTTCATACACAGACACTGATACATGCTGACACACGACATCTCATACACAGACGCTGATACATGCTGACACCCAGACATCTCATACACAGACACTGATACATGCTGACACCCAGACATCTCATAAACAGACACCGATACATGCTGACACCCAGACATCTCATACATAGACACCGATACATGCTGACACCCAGACATCTCATACACAGACACTGATACATGCTGACACCCAGACATCTCATACACAGACACTGATACATGCTGACACCCAGACATGCTGACACCCAGACATCTCATACACAGACACTGATACATGCTGACACCCAGACATTTCATACACAGACACTGATACATGCTGACACCCAGACATCTCATACAGACACTGATACATGCTGACACCCAGACATCTCATACACAGACAATGATACACGCTGACACCCAGACATCTCATACACAGACACTGATACATGCTGACACCCAGACATCTCATACACAGACACCGATACATGCTGACACCCAGACATCTCATACACAGACACTGATACATGCTGACACCCAGACATCTCATACACAGACACTGATACATGCTGACACCCAGACATCTCATACAGAGACACTGATACATGCTGACACCCAGACATCTCATACACAGACACTGATACATGCTGACACCCAGACATTTCATACACAGACACCGAAACATGCTGACACCCAGACATCTCATACACAGACACTGATACATGCTGACACCCAGACATCTCATACACAGACACTGATACATGCTGACACCCAGACATCTCATACATAGACACTGACACCCAGACATCTCATACACAGACACTGACACCCAGACATCTCATACACAGACACCGATACATGCTGACACCCAGACATCTCATACACAGACACTGACACCCAGACATCTCATACACAGACACCGATACATGCTGACACCCAGACATCTCATACACAGACACCGATACATGCTGACACCCAGACATCTCATACACAGACACCGATACATGCTGAAACCCAGACAACTCATACACAGACACTGATACATGCTGACACCCAGACATCTCATACACAGACACCGATACATGCTGACACCCAGACATCTCATACACAGACACTGACACCCAGACATCTCATACACAGACACTGATACATGCTGACACCCATACATCTCATACACAGACACCGATACATGCTGACACCCAGACATCTCATACACAGACACTGACACCCAGACATCTCATACACAGACACTGATACATGCTGACACCCAGACATCTCATACACAGACACTGATACATGCTGACACCCAGACATCTCATACACAGACACTGACACCCAGACATCTCATACACAGACACCGATACATGCTGACACCCAGACATCTCATACACAGACACTGATACATGCTGACACCCAGACATCTCATACACAGACACTGACACCCAGACATCTCATACACAGAAACCGATACATGCTGACACCCAGACATCTCATACACAGACACTGATACATGCTGACACCCAGACATCTCATACACAGACACTGATACATGCTGACACCCAGACATCTCATACACAGACACCGATACATGCTGACACCCAGACATCTCATACACAGACACTGATACATGCTGACACCCAGACATCTCATACACAGACACTGATACATGCTGACACCCAGACATCTCATACACAGACACTGATACATGCTGACACCCAGACATCTCATACACAGACACTGACACCCAGACATCTCATACACAGACACCGATACATGCTGACACCCAGACATCTCATACACAGACACTGATACATGCTGACACCCAGACATCTCATACACAGACACTGACACCCAGACATCTCATACACAGAAACCGATACATGCTGACACCCAGACATCTCATACACAGACACTGATACATGCTGACACCCAGACATCTCATACACAGACACTGATACATGCTGACACCCAGACATCTCATACACAGACACTGATACATGCTGACACCCAGACATCTCATACACAGACACTGATACATGCTGACACCCAGACATCTCATACACAGACACTGATACATGCTGACACCCAGACATCTCATACACAGACACTGATACATGCTGACACCCAGACATCTCATACACAGACACTGACACCCAGACAACTCATACACAGACGCTGATACATGCTGACACCCAGACATCTCATACATAGACACTGACACCCAGACATCTCATACACAGACACCGATACATGCTGACACCCAGACATCTCATACACAGACACTGATACATGCTGACACCCAGACATCTCATACACAGACACCGATACATGCTGACACCCAGACATCTCATACATAGACACTGACACCCAGACATCTCATACACAGACACTGATACATGCTGACACCCAGACATCTCATACACAGACACTGATACATGCTGACACCCAGACATCTCATACACAGACACCGATACATGCTGACACCCAGACATCTCATACACAGACACTGATACATGCTGACACCCAGACATCTCATACACAGACACCGATACATGCTGACACCCAGACATCTCATACACAGACACTGACACCCAGACAACTCATACAGAGACGCTGATACATGCTGACACCCAGGCATCTCATACATAGACACTGACACCCAGACAACTCATACAGAGACGCTGATACATGCTGACACCCAGACAACTCATACAGAGACGCTGATACATGCTGACACCCAGGCATCTCATACACAGACACTGATACATGCTGATACCCAGACATCTCATACACAGACACCGATACATGCTGACACCCAGACATCTCATACACAGACACTGATACATGCTGACACCCAGACATCTCATACACAGACACTGATACATGCTGACACCCAGACATCTCATACACAGACACTGATACATGCTGACACCCAGACATCTCATACACAGACACTGATACACGCTGACACCCAGACATCTCATACACAGACACTGACACCCAGACATCTCATACACAGACACTGATACATGCTGACACCCAGACATCTCATACATAGACACTGACACCCAGACATCTCATACACAGACACCGATACATGCTGACACCCAGACATCTCATACACAGACACTGATACATGCTGACACCCAGACATCTCATACACAGACACTGATACATGCTGACACCCAGACATCTCATACACAGACACTGACACCCAGACATCTCATACACAGACACCGATACATGCTGACACCCAGACATCTCATACACAGACACTGATACATGCTGACACCCAGACATCTCATACACAGACACTGATACATGCTGACACCCAGACATCTCATACACAGACACTGATACATGCTGACACCCAGACATCTCATACACAGACACTGATACATGCTGACACCCAGACATTTCATACACAGACACTGATACATGCTGACACCCAGACATCTCATACACAGACACCGATACATGCTGACACCCAGACATCTCATACACAGACACTAATACATGCTGACACCCAGACATCTCATACACAGACACTGATACATGCTGACACCCAGACATCTCATACACAGACACTGATACATGCTGACACCCAGACATCTCATACACAGACACTGATACATGCTGACACCCAGACATCTCATACACAGACACTGATACATGCTGACACCCAGACATCTCATACACAGACACTGATACATGCTGACACCCAGACATCTCATACACAGACACCGATACATGCTGACACCCAGACATCTCATACACAGACACTGACACCAAGACATCTCATACACAGACACCGATACATGCTGACACCCAGACATCTCATACACAGACACTGATACATGCTGACACCCAGACATCTCATACACAGACACCGATACATGCTAACACCCAGACATCTCATACATAGACACTGACACCCAGACATCTCATACACAGACACTGACACCCAGACATCTCATACACAGACACTGACACCCAGACATCTCATACACAGACACTGATACATGCTGACACCCAGACATCTCATACATAGACACTGATACATGCTGACACCCAGACATCTCATACACAGACACTAATACATGCTGACACCCAGACATCTCATACACAGACACTGATACATGCTGACACCCAGACATCTCATACACAGACACTGATACATGCTGACACCCAGACATCTCATACACAGACACTGATACATGCTGACACCCTGACAACTCATACACAGACCCTGATACATGCTGACACCCAGACATCTCATACACAGACACTGATACATGCTGACACCCAGACATCTCATACACAGACACCGATACATGCTGACACCCAGACATCTCATACACAGACACTGACACCCAGACATCTCATACACAGACACTGATACATGCTGACACCCAGACATCTCATACATAGACGCTGACACCCAGACATCTCATACATAGACACTGACACCCAGACATCTCATACACAGACACTGACACCCAGACATCTCATACACAGACACCGATACATCCAGACATCTCATACACAGACACTGATACATGCTGACACCCAGACATCTCATACACAGACACTGACACCCAGACATCTCATACACAGACACCGATACATGCTGACACCCAGACATCTCATACACAGACACTGATACATGCTGACACACGACATCTCATACACAGACGCTGATACATGCTGACACCCAGACATCTCATACACAGACACTGATACATGCTGACACCCAGACATCTCATACACAGACACCGATACATGCTGACACCCAGACATCTCATACACAGACACTGATACATGCTGACACCCAGACATCTCATAAACAGACACCGATACATGCTGACACCCAGACATCTCATACATAGACACCGATACATGCTGACACCCAGACATCTCATACACAGACACTGATACATGCTGACACCCAGACATCTCATACACAGACACTGATACATGCTGACACCCAGACATGCTGACACCCAGACATCTCATACACAGACACTGATACATGCTGACACCCAGACATTTCATACACAGACACTGATACATGCTGACACCCAGACATCTCATACAGACACTGATACATGCTGACACCCAGACATCTCATACACAGACAATGATACACGCTGACACCCAGACATCTCATACACAGACACTGATACATGCTGACACCCAGACATCTCATACACAGACACCGATACATGCTGACACCCAGACATCTCATACACAGACACTGATACATGCTGACACCCAGACATCTCATACACAGACACTGATACATGCTGACACCCAGACATCTCATACAGAGACACTGATACATGCTGACACCCAGACATCTCATACACAGACACTGATACATGCTGACACCCAGACATCTTATACACAGACACTGATACATGCTGACACCCAGACATCTTATACACAGACACTGATACATGCTGACACCCAGACATCTCATACATAGACACTGACACCCAGACGTCTCATACACAGACACTGACACCCAGACATCTCATACACAGACACTGATATATGCTGACACCCAGACATCTCATACATAGACACTGATACATGCTGACACCCAGACATCTCATACATAGACACTGATACATGCTGACACCCAGACATCTCATACACAGACACTGATACATGCTGACACCCAGACATCTCATACACAGACACTGATACATGCTGACACCCAGACATCTCATACACAGACACCGATACATGCTGACACCCAGACATCTCATACACAGACACTGACACCCAGACATCTCATACACAGACACTGATACATGCTGACACCCATACATCTCATACACAGACACCGATACATGCTGACACCCAGACATCTCATACACAGACACTGATACATGCTGACACCCAGACATCTCATACACAGACACTGACACCCAGACATCTCATACACAGACACTGATACATGCTGACACCCAGACATCTCATACACAGACACTGACACCCAGACATCTCATACACAGACACTGATACATGCTGACACCCAGACATCTCATACACAGACACTGATACATGCTGACACCCAGACATCTCATACACAGACACTGACACCCAGACATCTCATACACAGACACTGACACCCAGACATCTCATACACAGACACTGACACCCAGACATCTCATACACAGACACTGATACATGCTGACACCCAGACATCTCATACACAGACACTGATACATGCTGACACCCAGACATCTCATACACAGACACTGATACATGCTGACACCCAGACATCTCATACACAGACACCGATACATGCTGACACCCAGACATCTCATACACAGACACTGACACCCAGACATCTCATACACAGACACTGATACATGCTGACACCCAGACATCTCATACATAGACGCTGACACCCAGACATCTCATACATAGACACTGACACCCAGACATCTCATACACAGACACTGACACCCAGACATCTCATACACAGACACCGATACATCCAGACATCTCATACACAGACACTGATACATGCTGACACCCAGACATCTCATACACAGACACTGACACCCAGACATCTCATACACAGACACCGATACATGCTGACACCCAGACATCTCATACACAGACACTGATACATGCTGACACACGACATCTCATACACAGACGCTGATACATGCTGACACCCAGACATCTCATACACAGACACTGATACATGCTGACACCCAGACATCTCATAAACAGACACCGATACATGCTGACACCCAGACATCTCATACATAGACACCGATACATGCTGACACCCAGACATCTCATACACAGACACTGATACATGCTGACACCCAGACATCTCATACACAGACACTGATACATGCTGACACCCAGACATGCTGACACCCAGACATCTCATACACAGACACTGATACATGCTGACACCCAGACATTTCATACACAGACACTGATACATGCTGACACCCAGACATCTCATACAGACACTGATACATGCTGACACCCAGACATCTCATACACAGACAATGATACACGCTGACACCCAGACATCTCATACACAGACACTGATACATGCTGACACCCAGACATCTCATACACAGACACTGATACATGCTGACACCCAGACATCTCATACACAGACACTGATACATGCTGACACCCAGACATCTCATACACAGACACCGATACATGCTGACACCCTGACATCTCATACACAGACACTGATACATGCTGACACCCAGACATCTCATACACAGACACTGATACATGCTGACACCCAGACATCTCATACAGAGACACTGATACATGCTGACACCCAGACATCTCATACACAGACACTGATACATGCTGACACCCAGACATCTCATACACAGACACTGATACATGCTGACACCCAGACATCTCATACACAGACACTGATACATGCTGACACCCAGACATCTCATACAGAGACACTGATACATGCTGACACCCAGACATCTCATACACAGACACTGATACATGCTGACACCCAGACATCTCATACACAGACACTGATACATGCTGACACCCAGACATCTCATACACAGACACCGATACATGCTGACACCCAGACATCTCATACACAGACACCTATACATGCTGACACCCAGACATCTCATACACAGACACCGATACATGCTGACACCCAGACATCTCATACACAGACACTGACACCCAGACATCTCATACACAGACACTGATACATGCTGACACCCAGACATCTCATACACAGACACTGATACATGCTGACACCCAGACATTTCATACACAGACACCGAAACATGCTGACACCCAGACATCTCATACACAGACACTGATACATGCTGACACCCAGACATCTCATACACAGACACTGATACATGCTGACACCCAGACATCTCATACACAGACACTGACACCCAGACATCTCATACACAGACACCGATACATGCTGACACCCAGACATCTCATACACAGACACTGATACATGCTGACACCCAGACATCTCATACACAGACACCGATACATGCTGACACCCAGACATCTCATACATAGACACTGACACCCAGACATCTCATACACAGACACTGATACATGCTGACACCCAGACATCTCATACACAGACACCGATACATGCTGACACCCAGACATCTCATACATAGACACTGACACCCAGACAACTCATACACAGACACCGATACATGCTGACACCCAGACATCTCATACATAGACACTGACACCCAGACAACTCATACAGAGACGCTGATACATGCTGACACCCAGGCATCTCATACATAGACACTGATACATGCTGACACCCAGACATCTCATACATAGACACTGACACCCAGACAACTCATACACAGACACTGATACATGCTGACACCCAGACATCTCATACACAGACACTGATACATGCTGACACCCAGACATCTTATACACAGACACTGATACATGCTGACACCCAGACATCTCATACATAGACACTGACACCCAGACGTCTCATACACAGACACTGACACCCAGACATCTCATACACAGACACTGATATATGCTGACACCCAGACATCTCATACATAGACACTGATACATGCTGACACCCAGACATCTCATACATAGACACTGATACATGCTGACACCCAGACATCTCATACACAGACACTGATACATGCTGACACCCAGACATCTCATACACAGACACTGATACATGCTGACACCCAGACATCTCATACACAGACACCGATACATGCTGACACCCAGACATCTCATACACAGACACTGACACCCAGACATCTCATACACAGACACTGATACATGCTGACACCCATACATCTCATACACAGACACCGATACATGCTGACACCCAGACATCTCATACACAGACACTGATACATGCTGACACCCAGACATCTCATACACAGACACTGACACCCAGACATCTCATACACAGACACTGATACATGCTGACACCCAGACATCTCATACACAGACACTGACACCCAGACATCTCATACACAGACACTGATACATGCTGACACCCAGACATCTCATACACAGACACTGATACATGCTGACACCCAGACATCTCATACACAGACACTGACACCCAGACATCTCATACACAGACACTGACACCCAGACATCTCATACACAGACACTGACACCCAGACATCTCATACACAGACACTGATACATGCTGACACCCAGACATCTCATACACAGACACTGATACATGCTGACACCCAGACATCTCATACACAGACACTGATACATGCTGACACCCAGACATCTCATACACAGACACCGATACATGCTGACACCCAGACATCTCATACACAGACACTGACACCCAGACATCTCATACACAGACACTGATACATGCTGACACCCAGACATCTCATACATAGACGCTGACACCCAGACATCTCATACATAGACACTGACACCCAGACATCTCATACACAGACACTGACACCCAGACATCTCATACACAGACACCGATACATCCAGACATCTCATACACAGACACTGATACATGCTGACACCCAGACATCTCATACACAGACACTGACACCCAGACATCTCATACACAGACACCGATACATGCTGACACCCAGACATCTCATACACAGACACTGATACATGCTGACACACGACATCTCATACACAGACGCTGATACATGCTGACACCCAGACATCTCATACACAGACACTGATACATGCTGACACCCAGACATCTCATAAACAGACACCGATACATGCTGACACCCAGACATCTCATACATAGACACCGATACATGCTGACACCCAGACATCTCATACACAGACACTGATACATGCTGACACCCAGACATCTCATACACAGACACTGATACATGCTGACACCCAGACATGCTGACACCCAGACATCTCATACACAGACACTGATACATGCTGACACCCAGACATTTCATACACAGACACTGATACATGCTGACACCCAGACATCTCATACAGACACTGATACATGCTGACACCCAGACATCTCATACACAGACAATGATACACGCTGACACCCAGACATCTCATACACAGACACTGATACATGCTGACACCCAGACATCTCATACACAGACACCGATACATGCTGACACCCAGACATCTCATACACAGACACTGATACATGCTGACACCCAGACATCTCATACACAGACACTGATACATGCTGACACCCAGACATCTCATACAGAGACACTGATACATGCTGACACCCAGACATCTCATACACAGACACTGATACATGCTGACACCCAGACATTTCATACACAGACACCGAAACATGCTGACACCCAGACATCTCATACACAGACACTGATACATGCTGACACCCAGACATCTCATACACAGACACTGATACATGCTGACACCCAGACATCTCATACACAGACACTGACACCCAGACATCTCATACACAGACACCGATACATGCTGACACCCAGACATCTCATACACAGACACTGATACATGCTGACACCCAGACATCTCATACACAGACACCGATACATGCTGACACCCAGACATCTCATACATAGACACTGACACCCAGACATCTCATACACAGACACTGATACATGCTGACACCCAGACATCTCATACACAGACACCGATACATGCTGACACCCAGACATCTCATACATAGACACTGACACCCAGACAACTCATACACAGACACCGATACATGCTGACACCCAGACATCTCATACATAGACACTGACACCCAGACAACTCATACAGAGACGCTGATACATGCTGACACCCAGGCATCTCATACATAGACACTGATACATGCTGACACCCAGACATCTCATACATAGACACTGACACCCAGACAACTCATACACAGACACTGATACATGCTGACACCCAGACATCTCATACACAGACACTGATACATGCTGACACCCAGACATCTTATACACAGACACTGATACATGCTGACACCCAGACATCTCATACATAGACACTGACACCCAGACGTCTCATACACAGACACTGACACCCAGACATCTCATACACAGACACTGATATATGCTGACACCCAGACATCTCATACATAGACACTGATACATGCTGACACCCAGACATCTCATACATAGACACTGATACATGCTGACACCCAGACATCTCATACACAGACACTGATACATGCTGACACCCAGACATCTCATACACAGACACTGATACATGCTGACACCCAGACATCTCATACACAGACACCGATACATGCTGACACCCAGACATCTCATACACAGACACTGACACCCAGACATCTCATACACAGACACTGATACATGCTGACACCCATACATCTCATACACAGACACCGATACATGCTGACACCCAGACATCTCATACACAGACACTGATACATGCTGACACCCAGACATCTCATACACAGACACTGACACCCAGACATCTCATACACAGACACTGATACATGCTGACACCCAGACATCTCATACACAGACACTGACACCCAGACATCTCATACACAGACACTGATACATGCTGACACCCAGACATCTCATACACAGACACTGATACATGCTGACACCCAGACATCTCATACACAGACACTGACACCCAGACATCTCATACACAGACACTGACACCCAGACATCTCATACACAGACACTGACACCCAGACATCTCATACACAGACACTGATACATGCTGACACCCAGACATCTCATACACAGACACTGATACATGCTGACACCCAGACATCTCATACACAGACACTGATACATGCTGACACCCAGACATCTCATACACAGACACCGATACATGCTGACACCCAGACATCTCATACACAGACACTGACACCCAGACATCTCATACACAGACACTGATACATGCTGACACCCAGACATCTCATACATAGACGCTGACACCCAGACATCTCATACATAGACACTGACACCCAGACATCTCATACACAGACACTGACACCCAGACATCTCATACACAGACACCGATACATCCAGACATCTCATACACAGACACTGATACATGCTGACACCCAGACATCTCATACACAGACACTGACACCCAGACATCTCATACACAGACACCGATACATGCTGACACCCAGACATCTCATACACAGACACTGATACATGCTGACACACGACATCTCATACACAGACGCTGATACATGCTGACACCCAGACATCTCATACACAGACACTGATACATGCTGACACCCAGACATCTCATAAACAGACACCGATACATGCTGACACCCAGACATCTCATACATAGACACCGATACATGCTGACACCCAGACATCTCATACACAGACACTGATACATGCTGACACCCAGACATCTCATACACAGACACTGATACATGCTGACACCCAGACATGCTGACACCCAGACATCTCATACACAGACACTGATACATGCTGACACCCAGACATTTCATACACAGACACTGATACATGCTGACACCCAGACATCTCATACAGACACTGATACATGCTGACACCCAGACATCTCATACACAGACAATGATACACGCTGACACCCAGACATCTCATACACAGACACTGATACATGCTGACACCCAGACATCTCATACACAGACACCGATACATGCTGACACCCAGACATCTCATACACAGACACTGATACATGCTGACACCCAGACATCTCATACACAGACACTGATACATGCTGACACCCAGACATCTCATACAGAGACACTGATACATGCTGACACCCAGACATCTCATACACAGACACTGATACATGCTGACACCCAGACATTTCATACACAGACACCGAAACATGCTGACACCCAGACATCTCATACACAGACACTGATACATGCTGACACCCAGACATCTCATACACAGACACTGATACATGCTGACACCCAGACATCTCATACACAGACACTGATACATGCTGACACCCAGACATCTCATACACAGACACTGACACCCAGACATCTCATACACAGACACCGATACATGCTGACACCCAGACATCTCATACACAGACACTGATACATGCTGACACCCAGACATCTCATACACAGACACCGATACATGCTGACACCCAGACATCTCATACATAGACACTGACACCCAGACATCTCATACACAGACACTGATACATGCTGACACCCAGACATCTCATACACAGACACCGATACATGCTGACACCCAGACATCTCATACATAGACACTGACACCCAGACAACTCATACACAGACACCGATACATGCTGACACCCAGACATCTCATACATAGACACTGACACCCAGACAACTCATACAGAGACGCTGATACATGCTGACACCCAGGCATCTCATACATAGACACTGATACATGCTGACACCCAGACATCTCATACATAGACACTGACACCCAGACAACTCATACACAGACACTGATACATGCTGACACCCAGACATCTCATACACAGACACTGATACATGCTGACACCCAGACATCTTATACACAGACACTGATACATGCTGACACCCAGACATCTCATACATAGACACTGACACCCAGACGTCTCATACACAGACACTGACACCCAGACATCTCATACACAGACACTGATATATGCTGACACCCAGACATCTCATACATAGACACTGATACATGCTGACACCCAGACATCTCATACATAGACACTGATACATGCTGACACCCAGACATCTCATACACAGACACTGATACATGCTGACACCCAGACATCTCATACACAGACACTGATACATGCTGACACCCAGACATCTCATACACAGACACCGATACATGCTGACACCCAGACATCTCATACACAGACACTGACACCCAGACATCTCATACACAGACACTGATACATGCTGACACCCATACATCTCATACACAGACACCGATACATGCTGACACCCAGACATCTCATACACAGACACTGATACATGCTGACACCCAGACATCTCATACACAGACACTGACACCCAGACATCTCATACACAGACACTGATACATGCTGACACCCAGACATCTCATACACAGACACTGACACCCAGACATCTCATACACAGACACTGATACATGCTGACACCCAGACATCTCATACACAGACACTGATACATGCTGACACCCAGACATCTCATACACAGACACTGACACCCAGACATCTCATACACAGACACTGACACCCAGACATCTCATACACAGACACTGACACCCAGACATCTCATACACAGACACTGATACATGCTGACACCCAGACATCTCATACACAGACACTGATACATGCTGACACCCAGACATCTCATACACAGACACTGATACATGCTGACACCCAGACATCTCATACACAGACACCGATACATGCTGACACCCAGACATCTCATACACAGACACTGACACCCAGACATCTCATACACAGACACTGATACATGCTGACACCCAGACATCTCATACATAGACGCTGACACCCAGACATCTCATACATAGACACTGACACCCAGACATCTCATACACAGACACTGACACCCAGACATCTCATACACAGACACCGATACATCCAGACATCTCATACACAGACACTGATACATGCTGACACCCAGACATCTCATACACAGACACTGACACCCAGACATCTCATACACAGACACCGATACATGCTGACACCCAGACATCTCATACACAGACACTGATACATGCTGACACACGACATCTCATACACAGACGCTGATACATGCTGACACCCAGACATCTCATACACAGACACTGATACATGCTGACACCCAGACATCTCATAAACAGACACCGATACATGCTGACACCCAGACATCTCATACATAGACACCGATACATGCTGACACCCAGACATCTCATACACAGACACTGATACATGCTGACACCCAGACATCTCATACACAGACACTGATACATGCTGACACCCAGACATGCTGACACCCAGACATCTCATACACAGACACTGATACATGCTGACACCCAGACATTTCATACACAGACACTGATACATGCTGACACCCAGACATCTCATACAGACACTGATACATGCTGACACCCAGACATCTCATACACAGACAATGATACACGCTGACACCCAGACATCTCATACACAGACACTGATACATGCTGACACCCAGACATCTCATACACAGACACCGATACATGCTGACACCCAGACATCTCATACACAGACACTGATACATGCTGACACCCAGACATCTCATACACAGACACTGATACATGCTGACACCCAGACATCTCATACAGAGACACTGATACATGCTGACACCCAGACATCTCATACACAGACACTGATACATGCTGACACCCAGACATTTCATACACAGACACCGAAACATGCTGACACCCAGACATCTCATACACAGACACTGATACATGCTGACACCCAGACATCTCATACACAGACACTGATACATGCTGACACCCAGACATCTCATACACAGACACTGACACCCAGACATCTCATACACAGACACCGATACATGCTGACACCCAGACATCTCATACACAGACACTGATACATGCTGACACCCAGACATCTCATACACAGACACCGATACATGCTGACACCCAGACATCTCATACATAGACACTGACACCCAGACATCTCATACACAGACACTGATACATGCTGACACCCAGACATCTCATACACAGACACCGATACATGCTGACACCCAGACATCTCATACATAGACACTGACACCCAGACAACTCATACACAGACACCGATACATGCTGACACCCAGACATCTCATACATAGACACTGACACCCAGACAACTCATACAGAGACGCTGATACATGCTGACACCCAGGCATCTCATACATAGACACTGATACATGCTGACACCCAGACATCTCATACATAGACACTGACACCCAGACAACTCATACACAGACACTGATACATGCTGACACCCAGACATCTCATACACAGACACTGATACATGCTGACACCCAGACATCTTATACACAGACACTGATACATGCTGACACCCAGACATCTCATACATAGACACTGACACCCAGACGTCTCATACACAGACACTGACACCCAGACATCTCATACACAGACACTGATATATGCTGACACCCAGACATCTCATACATAGACACTGATACATGCTGACACCCAGACATCTCATACATAGACACTGATACATGCTGACACCCAGACATCTCATACACAGACACTGATACATGCTGACACCCAGACATCTCATACACAGACACTGATACATGCTGACACCCAGACATCTCATACACAGACACCGATACATGCTGACACCCAGACATCTCATACACAGACACTGACACCCAGACATCTCATACACAGACACTGATACATGCTGACACCCATACATCTCATACACAGACACCGATACATGCTGACACCCAGACATCTCATACACAGACACTGATACATGCTGACACCCAGACATCTCATACACAGACACTGACACCCAGACATCTCATACACAGACACTGATACATGCTGACACCCAGACATCTCATACACAGACACTGACACCCAGACATCTCATACACAGACACTGATACATGCTGACACCCAGACATCTCATACACAGACACTGATACATGCTGACACCCAGACATCTCATACACAGACACTGACACCCAGACATCTCATACACAGACACTGACACCCAGACATCTCATACACAGACACTGACACCCAGACATCTCATACACAGACACTGACACCCAGACATCTCATACACAGACACTGATACATGCTGACACCCAGACATCTCATACACAGACACTGATACATGCTGACACCCAGACATCTCATACACAGACACTGATACATGCTGACACCCAGACATCTCATACACAGACACCGATACATGCTGACACCCAGACATCTCATACACAGACACTGACACCCAGACATCTCATACACAGACACTGATACATGCTGACACCCAGACATCTCATACATAGACGCTGACACCCAGACATCTCATACATAGACACTGACACCCAGACATCTCATACACAGACACTGACACCCAGACATCTCATACACAGACACCGATACATCCAGACATCTCATACACAGACACTGATACATGCTGACACCCAGACATCTCATACACAGACACTGACACCCAGACATCTCATACACAGACACCGATACATGCTGACACCCAGACATCTCATACACAGACACTGATACATGCTGACACACGACATCTCATACACAGACGCTGATACATGCTGACACCCAGACATCTCATACACAGACACTGATACATGCTGACACCCAGACATCTCATAAACAGACACCGATACATGCTGACACCCAGACATCTCATACATAGACACCGATACATGCTGACACCCAGACATCTCATACACAGACACTGATACATGCTGACACCCAGACATCTCATACACAGACACTGATACATGCTGACACCCAGACATGCTGACACCCAGACATCTCATACACAGACACTGATACATGCTGACACCCAGACATTTCATACACAGACACTGATACATGCTGACACCCAGACATCTCATACAGACACTGATACATGCTGACACTCAGACATCTCATACACAGACAATGATACACGCTGACACCCAGACATCTCATACACAGACACTGATACATGCTGACACCCAGACATCTCATACACAGACACCGATACATGCTGACACCCAGACATCTCATACACAGACACTGATACATGCTGACACCCAGACATCTCATACACAGACACTGATACATGCTGACACCCAGACATCTCATACAGAGACACTGATACATGCTGACACCCAGACATCTCATACACAGACACTGATACATGCTGACACCCAGACATTTCATACACAGACACCGAAACATGCTGACACCCAGACATCTCATACACAGACACTGATACATGCTGACACCCAGACATCTCATACACAGACACTGATACATGCTGACACCCAGACATCTCATACACAGACACTGACACCCAGACATCTCATACACAGACACCGATACATGCTGACACCCAGACATCTCATACACAGACACTGATACATGCTGACACCCAGACATCTCATACACAGACACCGATACATGCTGACACCCAGACATCTCATACATAGACACTGACACCCAGACATCTCATACACAGACACTGATACATGCTGACACCCAGACATCTCATACACAGACACCGATACATGCTGACACCCAGACATCTCATACATAGACACTGACACCCAGACAACTCATACACAGACACCGATACATGCTGACACCCAGACATCTCATACATAGACACTGACACCCAGACAACTCATACAGAGACGCTGATACATGCTGACACCCAGGCATCTCATACATAGACACTGATACATGCTGACACCCAGACATCTCATACATAGACACTGACACCCAGACAACTCATACACAGACACTGATACATGCTGACACCCAGACATCTCATACACAGACACTGATACATGCTGACACCCAGACATCTTATACACAGACACTGATACATGCTGACACCCAGACATCTCATACATAGACACTGACACCCAGACGTCTCATACACAGACACTGACACCCAGACATCTCATACACAGACACTGATATATGCTGACACCCAGACATCTCATACATAGACACTGATACATGCTGACACCCAGACATCTCATACATAGACACTGATACATGCTGACACCCAGACATCTCATACACAGACACTGATACATGCTGACACCCAGACATCTCATACACAGACACTGATACATGCTGACACCCAGACATCTCATACACAGACACCGATACATGCTGACACCCAGACATCTCATACACAGACACTGACACCCAGACATCTCATACACAGACACTGATACATGCTGACACCCATACATCTCATACACAGACACTGACACCCAGACATCTCATACACAGACACTGATACATGCTGACACCCAGACATCTCATACACAGACACTGACACCCAGACATCTCATACACAGACACTGATACATGCTGACACCCAGACATCTCATACACAGACACTGACACCCAGACATCTCATACACAGACACTGATACATGCTGACACCCAGACATCTCATACACAGACACTGATACATGCTGACACCCAGACATCTCATACACAGACACTGACACCCAGACATCTCATACACAGACACTGACACCCAGACATCTCATACACAGACACTGACACCCAGACATCTCATACACAGACACTGATACATGCTGACACCCAGACATCTCATACACAGACACTGATACATGCTGACACCCAGACATCTCATACACAGACACTGATACATGCTGACACCCAGACATCTCATACACAGACACCGATACATGCTGACACCCAGACATCTCATACACAGACACTGACACCCAGACATCTCATACACAGACACTGATACATGCTGACACCCAGACATCTCATACATAGACGCTGACACCCAGACATCTCATACATAGACACTGACACCCAGACATCTCATACACAGACACTGACACCCAGACATCTCATACACAGACACCGATACATCCAGACATCTCATACACAGACACTGATACATGCTGACACCCAGACATCTCATACACAGACACTGACACCCAGACATCTCATACACAGACACCGATACATGCTGACACCCAGACATCTCATACACAGACACTGATACATGCTGACACACGACATCTCATACACAGACGCTGATACATGCTGACACCCAGACATCTCATACACAGACACTGATACATGCTGACACCCAGACATCTCATAAACAGACACCGATACATGCTGACACCCAGACATCTCATACATAGACACCGATACATGCTGACACCCAGACATCTCATACACAGACACTGATACATGCTGACACCCAGACATCTCATACACAGACACTGATACATGCTGACACCCAGACATGCTGACACCCAGACATCTCATACACAGACACTGATACATGCTGACACCCAGACATTTCATACACAGACACTGATACATGCTGACACCCAGACATCTCATACAGACACTGATACATGCTGACACCCAGACATCTCATACACAGACAATGATACACGCTGACACCCAGACATCTCATACACAGACACTGATACATGCTGACACCCAGACATCTCATACACAGACACCGATACATGCTGACACCCAGACATCTCATACACAGACACTGATACATGCTGACACCCAGACATCTCATACACAGACACTGATACATGCTGACACCCAGACATCTCATACAGAGACACTGATACATGCTGACACCCAGACATCTCATACACAGACACTGATACATGCTGACACCCAGACATTTCATACACAGACACCGAAACATGCTGACACCCAGACATCTCATACACAGACACTGATACATGCTGACACCCAGACATCTCATACACAGACACTGATACATGCTGACACCCAGACATCTCATACATAGACACTGACACCCAGACATCTCATACACAGACACTGACACCCAGACATCTCATACACAGACACCGATACATGCTGACACCCAGACATCTCATACACAGACACTGACACCCAGACATCTCATACACAGACACCGATACATGCTGACACCCAGACATCTCATACACAGACACCGATACATGCTGACACCCAGACATCTCATACACAGACACTGATACATGCTGACACCCATACATCTCATACACAGACACTAATACATGCTGACACCCAGACATCTCATACACAGACACTGATACATGCTGACACCCAGACATCTCATACACAGACACTGATACATGCTGACACCCAGACATCTCATACACAGACACTGACACCCAGACATCTCATACACAGACACCGATACATGCTGACACCCAGACATCTCATACACAGACACTGATACATGCTGACACCCAGACATCTCATACACAGACACCGATACATGCTGACACCCAGACATCTCATACACAGACACCGATACATGCTGACACCCAGACATCTCATACACAGACATCTCATACACAGACACTGATACATGCTGACACCCAGACATTTCATACACAGACACTGATACATGCTGACACCCAGACATCTCATACACAGACACCGATACATGCTGACACCCAGACATCTCATACACAGACACTGATACATGCTGACACCCAGACATCTCATACACAGACACTGATACATGCTGACACCCAGACATCTCATACACAGACACTGATACATGCTGACACCCAGACATCTCATACACAGACACTGATACATGCTGACACCCAGACATCTCATACACAGACACCGATACATGCTGACACCCAGACATCTCATACACAGACACTGATACATGCTGACACCCAGACATCTCATACACAGACACTGATACATGCTGACACCCAGACATCTCATACACAGACACCGATACATGCTGACACCCAGACATCTCATACACAGACACTGATACATGCTGACACCCAGACATCTCATACACAGACACCGATACATGCTGACACCCAGACATCTCTTACACAGACAATGATACATGCTGACACCCAGACATCTCATACACAGACACTGATACATGCTGGCACCCAGACATCTCATACACAGACACCGATACATGCTGACACCCAGACATCTCATACACAGACACTGACACCCAGACATCTCATACACAGACACTGGTACATGCTGACACCCAGACATCTCATACACAGACACTGACACCCAGACATCTCATACACAGACACCGATACATGCTGACACCCAGACATCTCATACACACACTGATACATGCTGGCACCCAGACATCTCATACACAGACACTGATACATGCTGACACCCAGACATCTCATACACAGACACTGACACCCAGACATCTCATACACAGACACTGACACCCAGACATCTCATACACAGACACTGATACATGCTGACACCCAGACATCTCATACACAGACACTGATACATGCTGACACCCAGACATCTCATACACAGACACTGATACATGCTGACACCCAGACATCTCATACACAGACACTGATACATGCTGACACCCAGACATCTCATACACAGACACCGATACATGCTGACACCCAGACATCTCATACACAGACACCGATACATGCTGACACCCAGACATCTCATACATAGACACTGACACCCAGACATCTCATACACAGACACTGACACCCAGACATCTCATACACAGACACCGATACATGCTGACACCCAGACATCTCATACACAGACACCGATACATGCTGACACCCAGACATCTCATACACAGACACTGATACATGCTGACACCCAGACATCTCATACACAGACACTGATACATGCTGACACCCTGACAACTCATACACAGACGCTGATACATGCTGACACCCAGACATCTCATACACAGACACTGACACCCAGACATCTCATACACAGAAACCGATACATGCTGACACCCAGACATCTCATACACAGACACTGATACATGCTGACACCCAGACATCTCATACACAGACACTGATACATGCTGACACCCAGACATCTCATACACAGACACTGATACATGCTGACACCCAGACATCTCATACACAGACACTGACACCCAGACATCTCATACACAGACACCGATACATGCTGACACCCAGACATCTCATACACAGACACTGATACATGCTGACACCCAGACATCTCATACACAGACACCGATACATGCTGACACCCAGACATCTCATACATAGACACTGACACCCAGACATCTCATACACAGACACTGATACATGCTGACACCCAGACATCTCATACACAGACACCGATACATGCTGACACCCAGACATCTCATACATAGACACTGACACCCAGACAACTCATACACAGACACCGATACATGCTGACACCCAGACATCTCATACATAGACACTGATACATGCTGACACCCAGACATCTCATACACAGACACTGATACATGCTGACACCCAGACATCTCATACACAGACACTGACACCCAGACAACTCATACACAGACACTGATACATGCTGACACCCAGACATCTCATACACAGACACTGATACATGCTGACACCCTGACAACTCATACACAGACCCTGATACATGCTGACACCCAGACATCTCATACATAGACACTGACACCCAGACATCTCATACACAGACACTGACACCCAGACATCTCATACACAGACACTGATATATGCTGACACCCAGACATCTCATACATAGACACTGATACATGCTGACACCCAGACATCTCATACATAGACACTGATACATGCTGACACCCAGACATCTCATACACAGACACTGATACATGCTGACACCCAGACATCTCATACACAGACACTGATACATGCTGACACCCAGACATCTCATACACAGACACCGATACATGCTGACACCCAGACATCTCATACACAGACACTGACACCCAGACATCTCATACACAGACACTGATACATGCTGACACCCATACATCTCATACACAGACACCGATACATGCTGACACCCAGACATCTCATACACAGACACTGATACCCAGACATCTCATACACAGACACTGATACATGCTGACACCCAGACATCTCATACACAGACACTGACACCCAGACATCTCATACACAGACACTGATACATGCTGACACCCAGACATCTCATACACAGACACTGATACATGCTGACACCCAGACATCTCATACACAGACACTGATACATGCTGACACCCAGACATCTCATACACAGACACCGATACATGCTGACACCCAGACATCTCATACACAGACACCGATACATGCTGACACCCAGACATCTCATACACAGACACCGATACATGCTGACACCCAGACATCTCATACACAGACACCGATACATGCTGACACCCAGACATCTCATACACAGACACCGATACATGCTGACACCCAGACATCTCATACACAGACACTGATACATGCTGACACCCAGACATCTCATACACAGACACTGACACCCAGACATCTCATACACAGACACTGATACATGCTGACACCCAGACATCTCATACATAGACACTGACACCCAGACATCTCATACACAGACACTGACACCCAGACATCTCATACACAGACACCGATACATGCTGACACCCAGACATCTCATACACAGACACTGATACATGCTGACACCCAGACATCTCATACATAGACACTGACACCCAGACATCTCATACACAGACACTGATACATGCTGACACCCAGACATCTCATACATAGACGCTGACACCCAGACATCTCATACATAGACACTGACACCCAGACATCTCATACACAGACACTGACACCCAGACATCTCATACACAGACACCGATACATCCAGACATCTCATACACAGACACTGATACATGCTGACACCCAGACATCTCATACACAGACACTGACACCCAGACATCTCATACACAGACACCGATACATGCTGACACCCAGACATCTCATACACACACTGATACATGCTGGCACCCAGACATCTCATACACAGACACTGATACATGCTGACACCCAGACATCTCATACACAGACACCGATACATGCTGACACCCAGACATCTCATACATAGACACTGACACCCAGACATCTCATACACAGACACTGATACATGCTGACACCCAGACATCTCATACACAGACACCGATACATGCTGACACCCAGACATCTCATACACAGACACCGATACATGCTGACACCCAGACATCTCATACACAGACACTGATACATGCTGACACCCAGACATGCTGACAACCAGACATCTCATACACAGACACTGATACATGCTGACACCCAGACATTTCATACACAGACACTGATACATGCTGACACCCAGACATCTCATACACAGACACTGATACATGCTGACACCCAGACATCTCATACACAGACAATGATACACGCTGACACCCAGACATCTCATACACAGACACTGATACATGCTGACACCCAGACATCTCATACACAGACACCGATACATGCTGAAACCCAGACATCTCATACACAGACACTGATACATGCTGACACCCAGACATCTCATACACAGACACTGATACATGCTGACACCCAGACATCTCATACAGAGACACTGATACATGCTGACACCCAGACATCTCATACACAGACACTGATACATGCTGACACCCAGACATTTCATACACAGACACCGATACATGCTGACACCCAGACATCTCATACACAGACACCGAAACATGCTGACACCCAGACATCTCATACACAGACACTGATACATGCTGACACCCAGACATCTCATACACAGACACTGATACATGCTGACACCCAGACATCTCATACACAGACGCTGATACATGCTGACACCCAGACATCTCACACACAGACACTGACACCCAGACATCTCATACACAGACACTGACACCCAGACATCTCATACACAGACACTGACACCCAGACATCTCATACACAGACACTGATTCATGCTGACACCCAGACATCTCATACATAGACACTGACACCCAGACATCTCATACATAGACACTGACACCCAGACATCTCATACACAGACACTGATACATGCTGACACCCAGACATTTCATACACAGACACTGATACATGCTGACACCCAGACATCTCATACACAGACACCGATACATGCTGACACCCAGACATCTCATACACAGACACTGATACATGCTGACACCCAGACATCTCATACACAGACACTGATACATGCTGACACCCAGACATCTCATACACAGACACTGATACATGCTGACACCCAGACATCTCATACACAGACACTGATACATGCTGACACCCAGACATCTCATACACAGACACCGATACATGCTGACACCCAGACATCTCATACACAGACACCGATACATGCTGACACCCAGACATCTCATACACAGACACTGATACATGCTGACACCCAGACATCTCATACACAGACACTGACACCCAGACATCTCATACACAGACACCGATACATGCTGACACCCAGACATCTCATACACACACTGATACATGCTGGCACCCAGACATCTCATACACAGACACTGATACATGCTGACACCCAGACATCTCATACACAGACACTGACACCCAGACATCTCATACACAGACACTGACACCCAGACATCTCATACACAGACACTGATACATGCTGACACCCAGACATCTCATACACAGACACTGATACATGCTGACACCCAGACATCTCATACACAGACACTGATACATGCTGACACCCAGACATCTCATACACAGACACTGATACATGCTGACACCCAGGCATCTCATACACAGACACCGATACATGCTGACACCCAGACATCTCATACACAGACACCGATACATGCTGACACCCAGACATCTCATACACAGACACTGATACATGCTGACACCCAGACATCTCATACACAGACACTGACACCCAGACATCTCATACACAGACACTGACACCCAGACATCTCATACACAGACACTGATACATGCTGACACCCAGACATCTCATACACAGACACTGATACATGCTGACACCCAGACATCTCATACACAGACACTGATACATGCTGACACCCAGACATCTCATACACAGACACTGATACATGCTGACACCCAGGCATCTCATACACAGACACTGATACATGCTGACACCCAGACATCTCATACAGACACTGATACATGCTGACACCCAGACATCTCATACACAGACACTGATACATGCTGACACCCAGACATCTCATACACAGACACTGATACATGCTGACACCCAGACATCTCATACACAGACACCGATACATGCTGACACCCAGACATCTCATACACAGACACCGATACATGCTGACACCCAGACATCTCATACACAGACACTGATACATGCTGACACCCAGACATCTCATACACAGACACTGATACATGCTGACACCCTGACAACTCATACACAGACGCTGATACATGCTGACACCCAGACATCTCATACACAGACACCGATACATGCTGACACCCAGACATCTCATACACAGACACTGATACATGCTGACACCCAGACATCTCATACATAGACACTGACACCCAGACATCTCATACACAGACACTGACACCCAGACATCTCATACACAGACACTGATACATGCTGACACCCAGACATCTCATACACAGACACTGATACATGCTGACACCCAGACATCTCATACACAGACACTGACACCCAGACATCTCATACACAGACACTGATACATGCTGACACCCAGACATCTCATACACAGACACTGATACATGCTGACACCCAGACATCTCATACATAGACACTGACACCCAGACATCTCATACACAGACACTGACACCCAGACATCTCATACACAGACACCGATACATGCTGACACCCAGACATCTCATACACAGACACTGACACCCAGACATCTCATACACAGACACTGATACATGCTGACACCCAGACATCTCATACATAGACACTGACACCCAGACATCTCATACACAGACACTGACACCCAGACATCTCATACACAGACACCGATACATGCTGACACCCAGACATCTCATACACAGACACTGATACATGCTGACACCCAGACATCTCATACACAGACACTGACACCCAGACATCTCATACACAGACACCGATACATGCTGACACCCAGACATCTCATACACAGACACTGATACATGCTGACACCCAGACATCTCATACACAGACACTGATACATGCTGACACCCAGACATCTCATACACAGACACCGATACATGCTGACACCCAGACATCTCATACACAGACACCGATACATGTTGACACCCAGACATTTCATACACAGACACTGATACATGCTGACACCCAGACATCTCATACACAGACACTGATACATGCTGACACCCAGACATCTCATACACAGACACTGATACATGCTGACACCCAGACATCTCATACACAGACACTGATACATGCTGACACCCAGGCATCTCATACACAGACACCGATACATGCTGACACCCAGACATTTCATACACAGACACCGATACATGCTGACACCCAGACATCTCATACACAGACACCGAAACATGCTGACACCCAGACATCTCATACACAGACACTGATACATGCTGACACCCAGACATCTCATACACAGACACTGATACATGCTGACACCCAGACATCTCATACACAGACACCGATACATGCTGACACCCAGATATCTCATACACAGACACTGACACCCAGACATCTTATACACAGACACTGATACATGCTGACACCCAGACATCTCATACACAGACACTGACACCCAGACATCTCATACACAGACACTGACACCCAGACATCTCATACACAGACACCGATACATGCTGACACCCAGACATCTCATACACAGACACTGATACATGCTGACACCCAGACATCTCATACATAGACACTGACACCCAGACATCTCAAACACAGACACCGATACATGCTGACACCCAGACATCTCATACACAGACACCGATACATGCTGACACCCAGACATCTCATACACAGACACTGATACATGCTGACACCCAGACATCTCATACACAGACACCGATACATGCTGACACCCAGACATCTCATACACAGACACTGATACATGCTGACACCCAGACATCTCATACACAGACACTGACACCCAGACAACTCATACACAGACACCGATACATGCTGACACCCAGACATCTCATACATAGACACTGACACCCAGACAACTCATACAGAGACACTGATACATGCTGACACCCAGACATCTCATACACAGACACTGACACCCAGACATCTCATACACAGACACCGATACATGCTGACACCCAGACATCTCATACACAGACACTGATACATGCTGACACCCAGACATCTCATACACAGACACTGACACCCAGACATCTCATACACAGACACTGACACCCAGACATCTCATACACAGACACTGATACATGCTGACACCCAGACATCTCATACATAGACACTGACACCCAGACATCTCATACACAGACACTGACACCCAGACATCTCATACACAGACACCGATACATGCTGACACCCAGACATCTCATACACAGACACTGATACATGCTGACACCCAGACATCTCATACACAGACACTGACACCCAGACATCTCATACACAGACACCGATACATGCTGACACCCAGACATCTCATACACAGACACTGATACATGCTGACACCCAGACATCTCATACACAGACACCGATACATGCTGACACCCAGACATCTCATACACAGACACTGATACATGCTGACACCCAGACATCTCATACACAGACACCGATACATGCTGACACCCAGACATCTCATACACAGACACTGATACATGCTGACACCCAGACATCTCATACACAGACACTGATACATGCTGACACCCAGACATCTCATACACAGACACTGATACATGCTGACACCCAGACATCTCATACACAGACACTGACACCCAGACATCTCATACACAGACACTGATACATGCTGACACCCAGACATCTCATACACAGACACCGATACATGCTGACACCCAGACATCTCATACACAGACACTGACACCCAGACAACTCATACACAGACACTGATACATGCTGACACCCAGACATCTCATACACAGACACCGATACATGCTGACACCCAGACATCTCATACACAGACACTGATACATGCTGACACCCAGACATCTCATACATAGACACTGACACCCAGACAACTCATACACAGACACTGATACATGCTGACACCCAGACATCTCATACACAGACACTAATACATGCTGACACCCAGACATCTCATACACAGACACTGATACATGCTGACACCCAGACATCTCATACACAGACACTGATACATGCTGACACCCAGACATCTCATACACAGACACTGATACATGCTGACACCCTGACAACTCATACACAGACGCTGATACATGCTGACACCCAGACATCTCATACACAGACACTGATACATGCTGACACCCAGACATCTCATACACAGACACTGACACCCAGACATCTCATACACAGACACTGACACCCAGACATCTCATACACAGACACCGATACATGCTGACACCCAGACATCTCATACACAGACACTGATACATGCTGACACCCAGACATCTCATACACAGACACCGATACATGCTGACACCCAGATATCTCATACATAGACACTGACACCCAGACATCTCATACACAGACACTGACACCCAGACATCTCATACACAGACACTGATACATGCTGACACCCAGACATCTCATACATAGACACTGATACATGCTGACACCCAGACATCTCATACACAGACACTAATACATGCTGACACCCAGACATCTCATACACAGACACTGATACATGCTGACACCCAGACATCTCATACACAGACACTGATACATGCTGACACCCAGACATCTCATACACAGACACTGATACATGCTGACACACAGACATCTCATACACAGACACTGATACATGCTGACACCCAGACATCTCATACACAGACACTGATACATGCTGACACCTAAACATCTCATACACAGACACCGATACATGCTGACACCCAGACATCTCATACACAGACAATGATACATGCTGACACCCAGACATCTCATACACAGACAATGATACATGCTGACACCCAGACATCTCATACACAGACACCGATACATGCTGACACCCAGACATCTCATACACAGACACCGATACATGCTGACACCCAGACATCTCATACACAGACACCGATACATGTTGACACCCAGACATTTCATACACAGACACTGACACCCAGACATCTCATACACAGACACCGATACATGCTGACACCCAGACATCTCATACACAGACACTGATACATGCTGACACCCAGACATCTCATACACAGACACTGATACATGCTGACACCCAGACATCTCATACACAGACACTGATACATGCTGACACCCAGACATCTCATACACAGACACTGACACCCAGACATCTCATACACAGACACCGATACATGCTGACACCCAGACATCTCATACACAGACACTGATACATGCTGACACCCAGACATCTCATACACAGACACCGATACATGCTGACACCCAGACATCTCATACATAGACACTGACACCCAGACATCTCATACACAGACACTGATACATGCTGACACCCAGACATCTCATACACAGACACCGATACATGCTGACACCCAGACATCTCATACATAGACACTGACACCCAGACAACTCATACACAGACACCGATACATGCTGACACCCAGACATCTCATACATAGACACTGACACCCAGACAACTCATACAGAGACGCTGATACATGCTGACACCCAGGCATCTCATACATAGACACTGATACATGCTGACACCCAGACATCTCATACATAGACACTGACACCCAGACAACTCATACACAGACACTGATACATGCTGACACCCAGACATCTCATACACAGACACTGATACATGCTGACACCCTGACAACTCATACACAGACCCTGATACATGCTGACACCCAGACATCTCATACATAGACACTGACACCCAGACATCTCATACACAGACACTGACACCCAGACATCTCATACACAGACACTGATATATGCTGACACCCAGACATCTCATACATAGACACTGATACATGCTGACACCCAGACATCTCATACATAGACACTGATACATGCTGACACCCAGACATCTCATACACAGACACTGATACATGCTGACACCCAGACATCTCATACACAGACACTGATACATGCTGACACCCAGACATCTCATACACAGACACCGATACATGCTGACACCCAGACATCTCATACACAGACACTGACACCCAGACATCTCATACACAGACACTGATACATGCTGACACCCATACATCTCATACACAGACACCGATACATGCTGACACCCAGACATCTCATACACAGACACTGATACCCAGACATCTCATACACAGACACTGATACATGCTGACACCCAGACATCTCATACACAGACACTGACACCCAGACATCTCATACACAGACACTGATACATGCTGACACCCAGACATCTCATACACAGACACTGATACATGCTGACACCCAGACATCTCATACACAGACACTGATACATGCTGACACCCAGACATCTCATACACAGACACCGATACATGCTGACACCCAGACATCTCATACACAGACACCGATACATGCTGACACCCAGACATCTCATACACAGACACCGATACATGCTGACACCCAGACATCTCATACACAGACACCGATACATGCTGACACCCAGACATCTCATACACAGACACCGATACATGCTGACACCCAGACATCTCATACACAGACACTGACACCCAGACATCTCATACACAGACACTGATACATGCTGACACCCAGACATCTCATACATAGACGCTGACACCCAGACATCTCATACATAGACACTGACACCCAGACATCTCATACACAGACACTGACACCCAGACATCTCATACACAGACACCGATACATCCAGACATCTCATACACAGACACTGATACATGCTGACACCCAGACATCTCATACACAGACACTGACACCCAGACATCTCATACACAGACACCGATACATGCTGACACCCAGACATCTCATACACACACTGATACATGCTGGCACCCAGACATCTCATACACAGACACTGATACATGCTGACACCCAGACATCTCATACACAGACACCGATACATGCTGACACCCAGACATCTCATACATAGACACTGACACCCAGACATCTCATACACAGACACTGATACATGCTGACACCCAGACATCTCATACACAGACACCGATACATGCTGACACCCAGACATCTCATACACAGACACCGATACATGCTGACACCCAGACATCTCATACACAGACACCGATACATGCTGACACCCAGACATCTCATACACAGACACTGACACCCAGACATCTCATACACAGACACCGATACATGCTGACACCCAGACATCTCATACACACACTGATACATGCTGGCACCCAGACATCTCATACACAGACACTGATACATGCTGACACCCAGACATCTCATACACAGACACCGATACATGCTGACACCCAGACATCTCATACATAGACACTGACACCCAGACATCTCATACACAGACACTGATACATGCTGACACCCAGACATCTCATACACAGACACCGATACATGCTGACACCCAGACATCTCATACACAGACACCGATACATGCTGACACCCAGACATCTCATACACAGACACTGATACATGCTGACACCCAGACATGCTGACACCCAGACATCTCATACACAGACACTGATACATGCTGACACCCAGACATTTCATACACAGACACTGATACATGCTGACACCCAGACATCTCATACACAGACACTGATACATGCTGACACCCAGACATCTCATACACAGACAATGATACACGCTGACACCCAGACATCTCATACACAGACACTGATACATGCTGACACCCAGACATCTCATACACAGACACCGATACATGCTGAAACCCAGACATCTCATACACAGACACTGATACATGCTGACACCCAGACATCTCATACACAGACACTGATACATGCTGACACCCAGACATCTCATACAGAGACACTGATACATGCTGACACCCAGACATCTCATACACAGACACTGATACATGCTGACACCCAGACATTTCATACACAGACACCGATACATGCTGACACCCAGACATCTCATACACAGACACCGAAACATGCTGACACCCAGACATCTCGTACACAGACACTGATACATGCTGACACCCAGACATCTCATACACAGACACTGATACATGCTGACACCCAGACATCTCATACATAGACACTGACACCCAGACATCTCATACACAGACACTGACACCCAGACATCTCATACACAGACACTGATTCATGCTGACACCCAGACATCTCATACATAGACACTGACACCCAGACATCTCATACATAGACACTGACACCCAGACATCTCATACACAGACACTGATACATGCTGACACCCAGACATTTCATACACAGACACTGATACATGCTGACACCCAGACATCTCATACACAGACACCGATACATGCTGACACCCAGACATCTCATACACAGACACTGATACATGCTGACACCCAGACATCTCATACACAGACACTGATACATGCTGACACCCAGACATCTCATACACAGACACTGATACATGCTGACACCCAGACATCTCATACACAGACACTGATACATGCTGACACCCAGACATCTCATACACAGACACCGATACATGCTGACACCCAGACATCTCATACACAGACACCGATACATGCTGACACCCAGACATCTCATACACAGACACTGATACATGCTGACACCCAGACATCTCATACACAGACACCGATACATGCTGACACCCAGACATCTCATACACAGACACTGACACCCAGACATCTCATACACAGACACCGATACATGCTGACACCCAGACATCTCATACACACACTGATACATGCTGGCACCCAGACATCTCATACACAGACACTGATACATGCTGACACCCAGACATCTCATACACAGACACTGACACCCAGACATCTCATACACAGACACTGACACCCAGACATCTCATACACAGACACTGATACATGCTGACACCCAGACATCTCATACACAGACACTGATACATGCTGACACCCAGACATCTCATACACAGACACTGATACATGCTGACACCCAGACATCTCATACACAGACACTGATACATGCTGACACCCAGACATCTCATACACAGACACTGATACATGCTGACACCCAGACATCTCATACACAGACACCGATACATGCTGACACCCAGACATCTCATACACAGACACCGATACATGCTGACACCCAGACATCTCATACACAGACACTGATACATGCTGACACCCAGACATCTCATACACAGACACTGATACATGCTGACACCCTGACAACTCATACACAGACGCTGATACATGCTGACACCCAGACATCTCATACACAGACACCGATACATGCTGACACCCAGACATCTCATACACAGACACTGATACATGCTGACACCCAGACATCTCATACATAGACACTGACACCCAGACATCTCATACACAGACACTGACACCCAGACATCTCATACACAGACACTGATACATGCTGACACCCAGACATCTCATACACAGACACTGATACATGCTGACACCCAGACATCTCATACACAGACACTGACACCCAGACATCTCATACACAGACACTGATACATGCTGACACCCAGACATCTCATACACAGACACTGATACATGCTGACACCCAGACATCTCATACATAGACACTGACACCCAGACATCTCATACACAGACACTGACACCCAGACATCTCATACACAGACACCGATACATGCTGACACCCAGACATCTCATACACAGACACTGACACCCAGACATCTCATACACAGACACTGATACATGCTGACACCCAGACATCTCATACATAGACACTGACACCCAGACATCTCATACACAGACACTGACACCCAGACATCTCATACACAGACACCGATACATGCTGACACCCAGACATCTCATACACAGACACTGATACATGCTGACACCCAGACATCTCATACACAGACACTGACACCCAGACATCTCATACACAGACACCGATACATGCTGACACCCAGACATCTCATACACAGACACTGATACATGCTGACACCCAGACATCTCATACACAGACACTGATACATGCTGACACCCAGACATCTCATACACAGACACCGATACATGCTGACACCCAGACATCTCATACACAGACACCGATACATGTTGACACCCAGACATTTCATACACAGACACTGATACATGCTGACACCCAGACATCTCATACACAGACACTGATACATGCTGACACCCAGACATCTCATACACAGACACTGATACATGCTGACACCCAGACATCTCATACACAGACACTGATACATGCTGACACCCAGGCATCTCATACACAGACACCGATACATGCTGACACCCAGACATTTCATACACAGACACCGATACATGCTGACACCCAGACATCTCATACACAGACACCGAAACATGCTGACACCCAGACATCTCATACACAGACACTGATACATGCTGACACCCAGACATCTCATACACAGACACTGATACATGCTGACACCCAGACATCTCATACACAGACACCGATACATGCTGACACCCAGATATCTCATACACAGACACTGACACCCAGACATCTTATACACAGACACTGATACATGCTGACACCCAGACATCTCATACACAGACACTGACACCCAGACATCTCATACACAGACACTGACACCCAGACATCTCATACACAGACACCGATACATGCTGACACCCAGACATCTCATACACAGACACTGATACATGCTGACACCCAGACATCTCATACATAGACACTGACACCCAGACATCTCAAACACAGACACCGATACATGCTGACACCCAGACATCTCATACACAGACACCGATACATGCTGACACCCAGACATCTCATACACAGACACTGATACATGCTGACACCCAGACATCTCATACACAGACACCGATACATGCTGACACCCAGACATCTCATACACAGACACTGATACATGCTGACACCCAGACATCTCATACACAGACACTGACACCCAGACAACTCATACACAGACACCGATACATGCTGACACCCAGACATCTCATACATAGACACTGACACCCAGACAACTCATACAGAGACACTGATACATGCTGACACCCAGACATCTCATACACAGACACTGACACCCAGACATCTCATACACAGACACCGATACATGCTGACACCCAGACATCTCATACACAGACACTGATACATGCTGACACCCAGACATCTCATACACAGACACTGACACCCAGACATCTCATACACAGACACCGATACATGCTGACACCCAGACATCTCATACACAGACACTGATACATGCTGACACCCAGACATCTCATACACAGACACTGACACCCAGACATCTCATACACAGACACCGATACATGCTGACACCCAGACATCTCATACACAGACACTGATACATGCTGACACCCAGACATCTCATACACAGACACCGATACATGCTGACACCCAGACATCTCATACACAGACACTGATACATGCTGACACCCAGACATCTCATACACAGACACCGATACATGCTGACACCCAGACATCTCATACACAGACACTGATACATGCTGACACCCAGACATCTCATACACAGACACTGATACATGCTGACACCCAGACATCTCATACACAGACACTGATACATGCTGACACCCAGACATCTCATACACAGACACTGACACCCAGACATCTCATACACAGACACTGACACCCAGACATCTCATACACAGACACTGATACATGCTGACACCCAGACATCTCATACACAGACACCGATACATGCTGACACCCAGACATCTCATACACAGACACTGATACATGCTGACACCCAGACATCTCATACACAGACACTGACACCCAGACATCTCATACACAGACACTGATACATGCTGACACCCAGACATCTCATACACAGACACTGACACCCAGACATCTCATACACAGACACTGATACATGCTGACACCCAGACATCTCATACACAGACACTGATACATGCTGACACCCAGACATCTCATACACAGACACTGATACATGCTGACACCAAGACATCTCATACACAGACACCGATACATGCTGACACCCAGACATCTCATACACAGACACCGATACATGCTGACACCCAGACATCTCATACACAGACACCGATACATGCTGACACCCAGACATCTCATACACAGACACTAATACATGCTGACACCCAGACATCTCATACACAGACACTGATACATGCTGACACCCAGACATCTCATACACAGACACTGATACATGCTGACACCCAGACATCTCATACATAGACGCTGACACCCAGACATCTCATACAGACACTGACACCCAGACATCTCATACACAGACACTGACACCCAGACATCTCATACACAGACACCGATACATCCAGACATCTCATACACAGACACTGATACATGCTGACACCCAGACATCTCATACACAGACACTGATACATGCTGACACCCAGACATCTCATACACAGACACCGATACATGCTGACACCCAGACATCTCATACACAGACACTGATACATGCTGACACCCAGACATTTCATACACAGACACTGATACATGCTGACACACGACATCTCATACACAGACACCGATACATGCTGACACCCAGACATCTCATACACAGACACTGATACATGCTGACACCCAGACATTTCATACACAGACACTGATACATGCTGACACCCAGACATCTCATACACTGACACCGATACATGCTGACACCCAGACATCTCATACACAGACACTGATACATGCTGACACCCAGACATCTCATACACAGACACTGATACATGCTGACACCCAGACATCTCATACACAGACACTGATACATGCTGACACCCAGACATCTCATACACAGACACTGATACATGCTGACACCCAGACATCTCATACACAGACACCGATACATGCTGACACCCAGACATCTCATACACAGACACTGATACATGCTGACACCCAGACATCTCATACACAGACACTGATACATGCTGACACCCTGACAACTCATACACAGACGCTGATACATGCTGACACCCAGACATCTCATACACAGACACCGATACATGCTGACACCCAGACATCTCATACATAGACACTGACACCCAGACATCTCATACACAGACACTGATACATGCTGACACCCAGACATCTCATACACAGACACCGATACATGCTGACACCCAGACATCTCATACACAGACACCGATACATGCTGACACCCAGACATCTCATACACAGACACTGATACATGCTGACACCCAGACATGCTGACACCCAGACATCTCATACACAGACACTGATACATGCTGACACCCAGACATTTCATACACAGACACTGATACATGCTGACACCCAGACATCTCATACACAGACACTGATACATGCTGACACCCAGACATCTCATACACAGACAATGATGCACGCTGACACCCAGACATCTCATACACAGACACTGATACATGCTGACACCCAGACATCTCATACACAGACACCGATACATGCTGACACCCAGACATCTCATACACAGACACTGATACATGCTGACACCCAGACATCTCATACACAGACACTGATACATGCTGACACCCAGACATCTCATACAGAGACACTGATACATGCTGACACCCAGACATCTCATACACAGACACTGATACATGCTGACACCCAGACATCTCATACACAGACACTGACACCCAGACATCTCATACACAGACACCGATACATGCTGACACCCAGACATCTCATACACAGACACTGACACCCAGACAACTCATACACAGACGCTGATACATGCTGACACCAAGACATCTCATACACAGACACTGATACATGCTGACACCCAGACATCTCATACACAGACACTGATACATGCTGACACCCAGACATCTCATACACAGACACCGATACATGCTGACACCCAGACATCTCATACATAGACACTGACACCCAGACATCTCATACACAGACACTGATACATGCTGACACCCAGACATCTCATACACAGACACTGATACATGCTGACACCCAGACATCTCATACACAGACACCGATACATGCTGACACCCAGACATTTCATACACAGACACTGATACATGCTGACACCCAGACATCTCATACACAGACACTGATACATGCTGACACCCAGACATCTCATACACAGACACCGATACATGCTGACACCCAGACATCTCATACACAGACACCGATACATGCTGACACCCAGACATCTCATACACAGACACTGATACATGCTGACACCCAGACATGCTGACACCCAGACATCTCATACACAGACACTGATACATGCTGACACCCAGACATTTCATACACAGACACTGATACATGCTGACACCCAGACATCTCATACACAGACACCGATACATGCTGACACCCAGACATCTCATACACAGACACTGATACATGCTGACACCCAGACATCTCATACACAGACACTGATACATGCTGACACCCAGACATCTCATACACAGACACTGATACATGCTGACACCCAGACATCTCATACACAGACACTGATACATGCTGGCACCCAGACATCTCATACACAGACACCGATACATGCTGGCACCCAGACATCTCATACACAGACACCGATACATGCTGACACCCAGACATCTCATACACAGACACTGACACCCAGACATCTCATACACAGACACTGATACATGCTGACACCCAGACATCTCATACACAGACACCGATACATGCTGACACCCAGACATCTCATACACAGACACCGATACATGCTGACACCCAGACATCTCATACACAGACACTGATACATGCTGACACCCAGACATGCTGACACCCAGACATCTCATACACAGACACTGATACATGCTGACACCCAGACATTTCATACACAGACACTGATACATGCTGACACCCAGACATCTCATACACAGACACCGATACATGCTGACACCCAGACATCTCATACACAGACACTGATACATGCTGACACCCAGACATCTCATACACAGACACTGATACATGCTGACACCCAGACATCTCATACACAGACACTGATACATGCTGACACCCAGACATCTCATACACAGACACTGATACATGCTGACACCCAGACATCTCATACACAGACACTGACACCCAGACATCTCATACACAGACACCGATACATGCTGACACCCAGACATCTCATACACAGACACTGACACCCAGACAACTCATACACAGACGCTGATACATGCTGACACCAAGACATCTCATACACACACTGATACATGCTGACACCCAGACATCTCATACACAGACACCGATACATGCTGACACCCAGACATCTCATACACAGACACCGATACATGCTGACACCCAGACATCTCATACACAGACACTGACACCCAGACATCTCATACACAGACACTGATACATGCTGACACCCAGACATCTCATACACAGACACTGATACATGCTGGCACCCAGACATCTCATACACAGACACTGATACATGCTGACACCCAGACATCTCATACACAGACACTGACACCCAGACATCTCATACACAGACACTGATACATGCTGACACCCAGACATCTCATACACAGACACTGATACATGCTGACACCCAGACATCTCATACACAGACACTGATACATGCTGGCACCCAGACATCTCATACACAGACACTGATACATGCTGACACCCAGACATCTCATACACAGACACTGATACATGCTGACACCCAGACTTCTCATACACAGACACCGATACATGCTGACACCCAGACATCTCATACACAGACACCGATACATGCTGACACCCAGACATTTCATACACAGACACGATACATGCTGACACCCAGACATCTCATACACAGACACTGACACCCAGACAGCTCATACACAGACACCGATACATGCTGACACCCAGACATCTCATACACAGACACCGATACATGCTGACACCCAGACATCTCATACACAAACACCGATACACGCTGACACCCAGACATCTCATACACAGACACTGATACATGCTGACACCCAGACATCTCATACACAGACACCGATACATGCTGACACCCAGACATCTCATACACAGACACTGACACCCAGACATCTCATACACAGACACTGATACATGCTGACACCCAGACATCTCATACACAGACACTGATACATGCTGACACCCAGACTTCTCATACACAGACACCGATACATGCTGACACCCAGACATCTCATACACAGACACCGATACATGCTGACACCCAGACATTTCATACACAGACACGATACATGCTGACACCCAGACATCTCATACACAGACACTGACACCCAGACATCTCATACACAGACACCGATACATGCTGACACCCAGACATCTCATACACAAACACCGATACACGCTGACACCCAGACATCTCATACACAGACACTGATACATGCTGACACCCAGACATCTCATACACAGACACCGATACATGCTGACACCCAGACATCTCATACACAGACACTGACACCCAGACATCTCATACACAGACACCGATACATGCTGACACCCAGACATCTCATACACAGACACGATACATGCTGACACCCAGACATCTCATACACAGACACTGACACCCAGACATCTCATACACAGACACCGATACATGCTGACACCCAGACATCTCATACACAGACACTGACACCCAGACATCTCATACATAGACACCGATACATGCTGACACCCAGACATCTCATACACAGACACCGATACATGCTGACACCCAGACATCTCATACACAGACACTGACACCCAGACATCTCATACACAGACACTGATACATGCTGACACCCAGACATCTCATACACAGACACCGATACATGCTGACACCCAGACATCTCATACACAGACACTGATACATGCTGACACCCAGACATCTCATACACAGACACCGATACATGCTGACACCCAGACATCTCATACACAGACACCGATACATGCTGACACCCAGACATCTCATACACAGACACTGATCCATGCTGACACCCAGACATCTCATACACAGACACCGATACATGCTGACACCCAGACATCTCATACACAGACACCGATATATGCTGACACCCAGACATCTCATACACAGACACTGACACCCAGACATCTCATACACAGACACTGATTCATGCTGACACCCAGACATCTCATACACAGACACCGATACATGCTGACACCCAGACATCTCATACACAGACACTGATACATGCTGACACGCAGACATCTCATACACAGACACCGATACATGCTGACACCCAGACATCTCATACACAGACACGATACATGCTGACACCCAGACATCTCATACACAGACACTGACACCCAGACATCTCATACACAAACACTGATACATGCTGACACCCAGACATCTCATACACAGACACCGATACATGCTGACACCCAGACATCTCATACACAGACACGATACATGCTGACACCCAGACATTTCATACACAGACACTGACACCCAGACATCTCATACACAGACACCGATACATGCTGACACCCAGACATCTCATACACAGACACTGACACCCAGACATCTCATACATAGACACCGATACATGCTGACACCCAGACATCTCATACACAGACACTGATACATGCTGACACCCAGACATCTCATACACAGACACTGATACATGCTGACACCCAGACAACTCATACACAGACGCTGATACATGCTGACACCCAGACATCTCATACACAGACACTGATACATGCTGACACCCAGACATCTCATACACAGACACCGATACATGCTGTCACCCAGACATCTCATACATATACACTGACACCCAGACATCTCATACACAGACACCGATACATGCTGACACCCAGACATCTCATACACAGACATCGATACACGTTGACACCCAGACATCTCATACACAGACACTGACACCCAGACATCTCATACACAGACACCGATACATGCTGACACCCAGACATCTCATACACAGACACCGATACATGCTGACACCCAGACATCTCATACACAGACACTGATACATGCTGACACCCAGACATCTCATACACAGACACTGATACATGCTGACACCCAGACATCTCATACACAGACACCCGATACATGCTGACACCCAGACATCTCATACATAGACACTGACACCCAGACATCTCATACACAGACACTGATACATGCTGACACCCAGACACCGATACATGCTGACACCCAGACATCTCATACACGCTGACACCCAGACATCTCATACACAGACACTGATACATGCTGACACCCAGACATCTCATACACAGACACTGACACCCAGACATCTCATACACAGACACGATACATGCTGACACCCAAACATTTCATACACAGACACAGATACATGCTGACACCCAGACATCTCATACAGAGACGCCGATACATGCTGACACGCAGACATCTCATACATAGACGCCGATACATGCTGACACGCAGACATCTCATACATAGACGCCGATACATGCTGACACCCAGACATCTCATACATAGACGCTGAAACATGCTGACACCCAGACATCTCATACATAGACGCTGATACATGCTGACACCAAGACATCTCATACACAGACGCTGATACATGCTGACACCCAGACATCTCATACACAGACACGATACATGCTGACACCCAGACATCTCATACACAGACACTGATACATGCTGACACCCAGACATCTCATACACAGACACCGATACATGCTGATACCCAGACATCTCATACAGAGACGCTGATACATGCTATGCGTGATATGTACAGTGTATGGGATAACTACACCCTCATATATATCAGTGATATGTACAGTGTATGAGGTAACTACACCCTCATATATATCAGTGATATGTACAGTGTATGAGGTAACTACACCCTCATATATATCAGTGATATGTACAGTGTATGAGGTAACTACATCCTTATATATATCAGTGACATGAACAGTGTATGAGGTAACTACATCCTCATATATATCAGTGATATGTACAGTGTATGAGGTAACTACACCGTCATATATATCAGTGATATGTACAGTGTATGAGGTAACTACATCCTCATATATATCAGTGATATATACAGTGTATGAGGTAACTACACCCTCATATATATCAGTGATATGTACAGTGTATGAGGTAACTACACCCTCATATATATCAGTGTTATGTACAGTGTATGAGGTAACTACACCCTCATATATATCAGTGTTATGTACAGTGTATGAGGTAACTACATCCTCATATATATCAGTGATATGTACAGTGTATGAGGTAACTACACCATCATATATATCAGTGATGTGTACAGTGTATGAGGTAACTACATCCTCATATATATCAGTGATATGTACAATGTATGAGGTAACTACACCTCATATATATCAGTGATATGTACAGTGTATGAGGTAACTACACCCTCATATATAACAGTGATATGTACAGTGTATGAGGTAACTACATCCTCATATATATCAGTGTTATGTACAATGTATGAGGTAACTACATCCTCATATATATTAGTGATATGTACAGTGTATGAGGTAACTACATCCTCATATATATCAGTGATATGTACAGTGTATGAGGTAACTACATCCTCATATATATCAGTGTTATGTACAGTGTGTGAGGTAACTACATCCTCAAATATATCAGTGTTATGTACAGTGTGTGAGGTAACTACACCCTCATATATATCAGTGTTATGTACAGTGTATGAGGTAACTACATCCTCATATATATCAGTGATATGTACAGTGTGTGAGGTAACTACATCCTCATATATCAGTGATATGTACAGTGTATGAGGTAACTACATCCTCATATATATCAGTGATATGTACAGTGTATGAGGCAACTACATCCTCATATATATCAGTGATATGTATAGTGTATGAGGTAACTACACCCTCATATATATCAGTGTTATGTACAGTGTGTGAGGTAACTACATCCTCTATACAGTGTGTAAGGTAACTACATCCTCTATACAGTGTGTGAGGTAACTACATCCTCATATATATATCAGTGATATGTACAGTGTATGAGGTAACTACATCCTCATATATATCAGTGATATGTACAGTGTATGAGGTAACTACCCCCCATATATATCAGAGATATATACAGTGTATGGGGTAACTACATCCTCATATATATCAGTGATATGTACAGTGTATGAGTCAACTATACCCTCATATATATCAGTGATATGTACAGTGTATGAGGTAACTACACCCTCATAAATATCAGTGATATGTACAGTGTATGAGGTAACTAAATCCTCATATATATCAGTGATATGTACAGTGTATGAGGTAACTACATCCTCATATATATCAGTGATATGTACAGTGTATGAGGTAACTACACCCTCATATATATCAGTGATATGTACAGTGTGTGAGGTAACTACATCCCCATATATATCAGTGATATGTACAGTGTATGAGGTAACTACATCCTCATATATATCAGTGATATGTACAGTGTATGAGGTAACTACATCCTCATACATATCAGTGATCTGTACAGTGTATGGGGTAATTACACCCTCATATATATCAGTGATATGTACAGTGTATGAGGTAACTACACCCTCATATATATCAGTGATATGTACAGTGTATGAGGTAACTACACCCTCATATATATCAGTGATATGTACAGTGTATGAGGTAACTACACCCTCATATATATCAGTGATATGTACAGTGTATGAGGTAACTACATCCTCATATATATCAGTGATATGTACATTGTATGGGGTAACTACACCCTCATGTATATCAGTGATATGTACAGTGTATGAGGTAACTACATCCTCATATATATCAGTGATATGTACAGTGTATGAGGTAACTATATCCTCATATATATCAGTGATATGTACAGTATGTGAGGTAACTACATCCTTATATATATATCAGTGATATGTACAGTGTATGAGGTAACTACATCCTCATATATATCAGTGATATGTACAGTGTATGGGGTAACTACACCCTCATATATATCAGTGATATGTACAGTGTATGAGGTAAGTACACCCTCATATATATCAGTGTTATGTACAATGTATGAGGTAACAACACCCTCATATATACCTGTGATATGTACAGTGTATGAGGTAACTACATCCTCATATATGTCAGTGATATGTACAGTGTATGAGGTAACTACATCCTTATATATACCAGTGATATGTACAGTGTATGAGGTAACTACATCCCCATATATATCAGTGATATGTACAGTGTGTGAGGTAACTACATCCTCATATATGACAGTGATATGTACAGTGTGTGAGGTAACTACATCCTCATATATAACAGCGATATGTACAGTGTATGAGGTAACTACATCCCCATATATATCAGTGAAATGTACAGTGTATGAGGTAAGTACACCCTCATATATATAAGTGATTTGTACAATGTATGGGGTAACTACACCCTCATATATATCAGTGATATGTACAGTGCATGAGGTAACTACACCCTCATATATAATCAGTGATATGTACAGTGTATGGGATAACTACACCCTCATATATATCAGTGATATGTACAGTGTATGAGGTAACTACACCCTCATGTATATCAGTGATATGTACAGTGTATGAGGTAACTACACCCTCATATATAATCAGTGATATGTACAGTGTATGGGATAACTACACCCTCATATATATCAGTGATATGTACAGTGTATGAGGTAACTACATCCTCATGGATATCAGTGATATGTACAGTGTATGAGGTAACTACGCCCTCATATATTTCAGTGATATGTACAGTGTATGAGGTAACTACACCCTCATATATATCAGTGATATGTACAGTGTATGAGGTAACTACATCCTCATATATATCAGTGATATGTACAGTGTATGGGGTAACTACATCCTCATATATATCAGTGATATGTACAGTGTATGAGGTAACTACATCCTCATATATATCAGTGATATGTACAGTGTATGGGGTAACTACACCCTCATATATATCAGTGATATGTACAGTGTATGAGGTAACTACATCCTCATATATGTCAGTGATATGTACAGTGTATGAGGTAACTACATCCTTATATATACCTGTGATATGTACAGTGTAGGAGGTAACTACATCCTCATATACATCAGTGATATGTACAGTGTATGAGGTAACTACATCATCATATATATCAGTGTTATGTACAGTGTATGAGGTAACAACACCCTCATATATACCTGTGATATGTACAGTGTATGAGGTAACTACATCCTCATATATGTCAGTGATATGTACAGTGTATGAGGTAACTACATCCTCATATATATCAGTGATATGTACAGTGTATGAGGTAACTACATCCTCATATATACCAGTGATATGTACAGTGTATGAGGTAACTACCCCCATATATGTCAGTGATATGTACAGTGTATGAGGTAACTACATCCTCATATATATCAGTAATATGTACAGTGTATGAGGTAACTACATCCTCATATATACCAGTGATATGTACAGTGTATGAGGTAACTACCCCCATATATATCAGTGATATGTACAGTGTATGAGGTAACTACATCCTCATATATATCAATGATATGTACAGTGTATGAGTTAACTACACCCTCATATATATCAGTGATATGTACAGTGTATGAGGTAACTACATCCTCATGTATATCAGTGATATGTACAGTGTATGAGGTAACTACACCCTCATATATAATCAGTGATATGTACAGTGTATGGGATAACTACACCCTCATATATATCAGTGATATGTACAGTGTATGAGGTAACTACACCCTCATATATATCAGTGATATTTACAGTGTATGAGGTAACTACATCCTCATATATATCAGTGATATGTACAGTGTATGAGGTAACTACACCCTCATATATATCAGTGATATGTACAGTGTATGAGGTAACTACATCCTCATATATATATCAGTGATTTGTACAGTGTATGAGGTAACTACACCCTCATATATATCAGTGATATGTACAGTGTATGAGGTAACTACATCCTCATATATATCAGTGATATGTACAGTGTATGGGGTAACTACATCCTCATATATATCAGTGATATGTACAGTGTATGAGGTAACTACATCCTCATATATATCAGTGATCTGTACAGTGTATGGGGTAATTACACCCTCATATATATCAGTGATATGTACAGTGTATGAGGTAACTACATCCTCATATACATCAGTGATATGTACAGTGTATGAGATAACTACACCCCATATATATCAGTGTTATGTACAATCTATGAGGTAACAACACCCTCATATATACCTGTGATATGTACAGTGTATGAGGTAACTACATCCTCATATATGTCAGTGATATGTACAGTGTATGAGGTAACTACATCCTTATATATACCAGTGATATGTACAGTGTATGAGGTAACTACATCCCCATATATATCAGTGATATGTACAGTGTGTGAGGTAACTACATCCTCATATATAACAGTGATATGTACAGTGTGTGAGGTAACTACATCCTCATATATAACAGTGATATGTACAGTGTATGAGGTAACTACATCCCCATATATATCAGTGAAATGTACAGTGTATGAGGTAAGTACACCCTCATATAAATCAGTGATTTGTACAATGTATGGGGTAACTACACCCTCATATATATCAGTGATATGTACAGTGTATGAGGTAACTACACCCTCATATATAATCAGTGATATGTACAGTGTATGGGATAACTACACCCTCCTATATATCAGTGATATGTACAGTGTATGAGGTAACTACACCCTCATGTATATCAGTGATATGTACAGTGTATGAGGTAACTACACCCTCATATATAATCAGTGATATGTACAGTGTATGGGATAACTACACCCTCCTATATATCAGTGATATGTACAGTGTATGAGGTAACTACACCCTCATGTATATCAGTGTTATGTACAGTGTATGAGGTAATTACACCCTCATATATATCAGTGATATGTACAGTGTATGGGATAACTACACCCTCATATATATCAGTGATATGTACAGTGTATGAGGTAACTACATCCTCATAGATATCAGTGATATGTACAGTGTATGGGGTAACTACATCCTCATATATATCAGTGATATGTACAGTGTATGAGGTAACTACATCCTCATATATATCAGTGATATGTACAGTGTATGGGGTAACTACATCCTCATGTATATCAGTGATATGTACAGTGTATGAGGTAACTACATCCTCATATATATCAGTGATATGTACAGTGCATGGGGTAACTACACCCTCATATATATCAGTGATATGTACAGTGTAGGAGGTAACTACATCCTCATATACATCATTGATATGTACAGTGTATGAGATAACTACACCCCATATATATCAGTGTTATGTACAATGTATGAGGTAACAACACCCTCATATATACCTGTGATATGTACAGTGTATGAGGTAACTACATCCTCATATATGTCAGTGATATGTACAGTGTATGGGGTAACTATATCCTCATATATATCAGTGATATGTACAGTGTATGAGGTAACTACATCCTCATATATGTCAGTGATATGTACAGTGTATGAGGTAACTACATCCTCATATATACCAGTGATATGTACAGTGTATGAGGTAACTACCCCCATATATATCAGTGATATGTACAGTGTATGAGGTAACTACATCCTCATATATATCAATGATATGTACAGTGTATGAGGTAACTGCATCCTCATATATATCAGTGATATGTACAGTGTATGGGGTAACTACATCCTCATATATATCAGTGATATGTACAGTGTATGAGGTAACTACACCTTCATATATATCAGTGATATGTACAGTGTATGAGGTAACTACATCCTCATATATATCAGTGATATGTACAGTGTATGGGGTAACTACATCCTCATATATATCAGTGATATGTACAGTGTATGAGGTAACTACATCCTCATATATATCAGTAATATGTACAGTGTATGGGGTAACTACACCCTCATATATATCAGTGATATGTACAGTGTATGAGGTAACTACATCCTCATATATATCAGTGATATGTACAGTGTATGAGGTAACTACACCCTCATATATATCAGTGATATGTACAATGTATGAGGTAACTACACCCTCATATATATCAGTGATATGTATAGTGTATGAGGTAACTACACCCTCATATATATCAGTGTTATGTACAGTGTATGAGGTAACTACATCCTCATATATATCAGTGATATGTACAGTGTATGAGGTAACTACATCCTCATATATATCAGTGATATGTACAGTGTATGAGGTAACTACACCCTCATATATGTCAGTGATATGTACAGTGTATGAGGTAACTACATCCTTATATATACCTGTGATATGTACAGTGTAGGAGGTAACTTCATCCTCATATACATCAGTGATATGTACAGCGTATGAGATAACTACACCCCATATATACCAGTGTTATGTACAGTGTATGAGGTAACAACACCCTCATATATACCTGTGATATGTACAGTGTATGAGGTAACTACACCCTCATATATGTCAGTGATATGTACAGTGTATGAGGTAACTACATCCTCATATATATCAGTGATATGTACAGTGTATGAGGTAACTACATCCTCATATATATCAGTGATATGTACAGTGTATGAGGTAACTACATCCTCATATATACCAGTGATATGTACAGTGTATGAGGTAACTACCCCCATATATATCAGTGATATGTACAGTGTATGAGGTAACTACATCCTCATAGATATCAGTGATATGTACAGTGTATGAGGTAACTACGCCCTCATATATTTCAGTGATATGTACAGTGTATGAGGTAACTACACCCTCATATATATCAGTGATATGTACAGTGTATGAGGTAACTACATCCTCATATATATCAGTGATATGTACAGTGTATGGGGTAACTACATCCTCATATATATCAGTGATATGTACAGTGCATGAGGTAACTACATCCTCATATATATCAGTGATATGTACAGTGTATGGGGTAACTACACCCTCATATATATCAGTGATATGTACAGTGTAGGAGGTAACTACATCCTCATATACATCATTGATATGTACAGTGTATGAGATAACTACACCCCATATATATCAGTGTTATGTACAATGTATGAGGTAACAACACCCTCATATATACCTGTGATATGTACAGTGTATGAGGTAACTACATCCTCATATATATCAGTGATATGTACAGTGTGTGAGGTAACTACATCCTCATATATATCAGTGATATGTACAGTGTATGAGGTAACTACATCCTCATATATATCAGTGATATGTACAGTGTATGAGGTAACTACATCCTCATATCTAATCAATCATATGTACAGTGTATGAGGTAACTACACCCTCATATATATCAGTGATATGTACAGTGTATGAGGTAACTACATCCTCATATATAATCAATGATATGTACAGTGTGTGAGGTAACTACATCTTCATATATATCAGTGATATGTACAGTGTATGAGGTAACTACACCCCATATATATCAGTGATATGTACAGTGTATGAGGTAACTACATCCTCATATATATCAGTGATATGTACAGTGTGTGAGGTAACTACATCCTCATATATATCAGTGATATGTACAGTGTATGAGGTAAATACATCCTCATATATATCAGTGATATGTACAGTGTATGAGGTAAGTACACCCTCATATATATCAGTGATATGTACAGTGTATGAGGTAACTACATCCTCATATATGTCAGTGATATGTACAGTGTGTGAGGTAACTACACCCTCATATATATCAGTGATATGTACAGTGTATGAGGTAACTACATCCTCATGGATATCAGTGATATGTACAGTGTATGAGGTAACTACATCCTCATATATATCAGTGATATGTACAGTGTATGAGGTAACTACATCCTCATATATAATCAGTGATATGTACAGTGTATGAGGTAACTACATCCTCATATATAATCAGTGATATGTACAGTGTATGAGGTAACTACATCCTCATATATAATCAGTGATATGTACAGTGTATGAGGTAACTACATCCTCATATATATCCGTGATATGTACAGTGTATGAGGTAACTACATCCTCATATATATCAGTGATATGTACAGTGTATGTGGTAACTACATCCTCATATATAATCAGTGATATGTACAATGTATGAGGTAACTACATCCTCATATATATCAGTGATATGTACAGTATATGAGGTAACTACATCCTCATATATAATCAGTGATATGTACAGTGTATGAGATAACTACACCCTCATATATATCAGTGATATGTACAGTGTATGAGGTAACTACATCCTCATATATATCAATGATATGTACAGTGTATGAGGTAACTACATCCTCATATATATCAGTGATATGTACAGTGTATGGGGTAACTACACCCTCATATATATCAAAAGAAGACAGCGGGAGAGCAGCACTCCGTGGTGATCAGTATTTATTCAAACACCAGTGGTAATACAAAGCGACGTTTCGGCTAACTCCATGTAGCCATTTTCAAGCAATGTGCAAAGTGATACAAGGCGGGTTTATATCCCCCGCAGGATGTGACATCATCAAGAGTGGAAACAAACAATTACATAGATTGATACATTGTGGAAATATACAAAATATACATTGGTTATACATATGTGTCATATCGTGATGTGTAACAACGTATAAGCAATCAGTAGGAGGAAATCTACCATAGCACGCCGGTAAATACATACTAGTATGCGCACATGTCACAGGGTTGCTTAGCAACCACACGCCTATAGGTACTGTCCACGGCAAAGATTGGTCAGGTCCCCTTCATATTAGGCCAGCTTCGGTGGTCCGCATAGTGGGGCACTTACCCGATCCAGCGCCATAGGTAATAGCAGCTCGATTGCGTTTGATGGTCCGTGCGACAGGACTCTGAAGTTTAGATTGTGGCGCTTGGCCGGTCATGTGCCCCAGCGGATCTCGCGACATTTTCTCCCGTGATCGGGCGGCCATCTTTGTCGAGGGAAACCTGGTCTAAGCCAATGTGGAGTGAGGGTAACACTCAGGTGAGTATCAAAAACGTGTCACGGCAGTATATGCATCGGTCACATCGGGGTAAACTGTATCTCCTAAGTCACTAGGTTCGTGGCTAGAGTGTCACCACTATTTAGCATTCGGAAAACCGAGTGCATTGTGATGACATATGGAGTCTCGTTACCCTGCTTGGACCACTAGCGCTGCCTTCGCACACGATACCACCAATTCAGTGTATCCCACGGAATTCTCGTACTTATGTCAGGCGAAAAAAATGTAAAGAATCTGGACATGGCTTGAGTGTAGAAAAAATTTTTTGAGAATAATCCAGATGCAAAAAGATAATGGCGTGTTGATGGTGATTATCACTCCATGAATAATGGGTGTCGTGATCTAAAAACAGAGATAATATCAATTAGTTATATACAAAAAAAGAAGGAACCAAACCAACAGTGATAGAGGTATAAGGCATAAGTTTAGGCAGAAGAATCTGGGCATACTCAGTTCAAAATGTTCACATTAAATTCCACATTTAAACCATGTGGTTGCAATGAATTTAATTTATGGATCCATTCGATCTCACGTTGTTTTAATAGTTTTTGTCGATCACCTCCTCTCCGAAGGGGAGGGACGTGGTCAAGAATGCTGAATTTTAGTTGATGTATTTTGTGACCCATTTCAAAAAAATGACGTGGGACGGGGAGGTCCAGTTTAGAGGTGTTAATGGATGAGCGATGGTTGTGTAATCTTAGCCGGCATTCTGTGGTGGTCTCACCTACATAGATTTTTGGGCAGGGGCAGGTGAGTACATATATGACATGGTCAGATCTACAAGTCAGATGATGTCTAATGCGATATGGCACATTTGATACAGGATTTGTAAATATCTCGCCCTTTATCATATGACTGCAGTTTTCGCAATTCCTGCATGGATAACACCCTGGTTTTAATGTCATAGCTAGATTGGGCTTGGATGATAGTGAACCAATGTCACTTTTCACCAACTTGTCCTTAAGATTCTTAGACCGATTGTAGGAGAACAGGGGGGGCATTTTAAGTTCCTCAATAGTGTGATGGTAATGTGTAAGGATCGGCCAATGTTTCCGAATGACAGAAGCAATTGCATTGCTGTGTGCACCAAATGTGGATACGAATGGTATCCTCTTATGTGTGGTCTGTCCCTTGGTTTTTGGGTTAAGTAGTGTCTGTTTATCCAAATTTTTGACTTTCTCCCTATGATTCGAGACCAGGTGTTTAGGATACCCTCTAGAAATAAACCTTTCAGACATCTCATTGAGTCTTATGTCTATATGTGAGGGATCATCAACAATTCTTCTAACCCTGATCATCTGACTGAGGGGTAGGGAGTCTCTAGTTCTCTTTGGATGTGCACTGTCATAGTGGAGAAGATTGTTTCGATCAGTTGTTTTGATAAACAGGTCGGTTTTTAGTCTGTTTCCATCGATGTATACATTGGTGTCTAGGAATTGGATGTTTGTCTGAGAGAATGTTGTGGTGAATTTAATGTCAGGGTCCATGGAGTTCAATGTGTCACAAAACAGGTTAAATGTCTCTGCACTGCCGGTCCACACCATGAAGTGATATGTACAGTGTATGACGTAACTACATCCTCATATATGTCAGTGATATGTACAGTGTATGAGGTAACTACATCCCCATATATATCAGTGATATGTACAGTGTATGGGGTAACTACACCCTCATATATGTCAGTGATATGTACAGTGTATGAGGTAACTACATCCCCATATATATCAGTGTTATGTACAGTGTATGAGGTAACTACACCCTCATATATATCAGTGATATGTACAGTGTATGAGGTAACTACATCCTTATATATACCTGTGATATGTACAGTGTAGGAGGTAACTACATCCTCATATACATCAGTGATATGTACAGTGTATGAGATAACTACATCCTCATATATATCAGTGATATGTACAGTGTATGAGGTAACTACACCCTCATATATATCAGTGATATGTACAGTGTATGAGGTAACTACATCCTCATATATATCAGTGATATGTACAGTGTATGAGGTAACTACATCCTCATATATATCAGTGATATGCACAGCGTATGAGATAACTACACCCCATATATATCAGTGTTATGTACAGTGTATGAGGTAACAATACCCTCATATATATCAGTGATATGTACAGTGTATGAGGTAACTACATCCTCATATTTGTCAGTGATATGTGCAGTGTGTGAGGTAACTACATCCTCATATATATCAGTGATATGTACAGTGTATGAGGTAACTACACCCTCATATATATCAGTGATATGTACAGTGTATGAGGTAACTACATCCTCATATATATCAGTGTTATGTACAGTGTATGAGGTAACAATACCCTCATATATATCAGTGATATGTACAGTGTATGAGGTAACTACATCCTCATATTTGTCAGTGATATGTACAGTGTATGAGGTAACTACATCCTCATATATATCAGTGATATGTACAGTGTATGAGGTAACTACATCCTCATATATACCAGTGATATGTACAGTGTATGAGGTAACTACCCCCATATATATCAGTGATATGTACAGTGTATGAGGTAACTACATCCTCATATATATCAATGATATGTACAGTGTATGAGGTAACTACATCCTCATATATATCAGTGATATGTACAATGTATGAGGTAACTACACCCTCATATATATCAGTGATATGTACAGTGTATGAGATAACTACATCCTCATATATATCAGTGATATGTACAGTGTAGGAGGTAACTACATCCTCATATACATCATTGATATGTACAGTGTATGAGATAACTACACCCCATATATATCAGTGTTATGTACAATGTATGAGGTAACAACACCCTCATATATACCTGTGATATGTACAGTGTATGAGGTAACTGCATCCTCATATATGTCAGTGATATGTACAGTGTATGAGGTAACTACCCCCATATATATCAGTGATATGTACAGTGTATGAGGTAACTACATCCTCATATATATCAGTGATATGTACAGTGTATGGGGTAACTACACCCTCATATATATCAGTGATATGTACAGTGTATGAGGTAACTACATCCTCATATATGTCAGTGATATGTACAGTGTATGAGGTAACTACATCCTTATATATACCTGTGATATGTACAGCGTATGAGGTAACTACATCCTCATATACATCAGTGATATGTACAGCGTATGAGATAACTACACCCCATATATATCAGTGTTATGTACAGTGTATGAGGTAACAACACCCTCATATATACCTGTGATATGTACAGTGTATGAGGTAACTACATCCTCATATATGTCAGTGATATGTACAGTGTATGAGGTAACTACATCCTCATATATATCAGTGATATGTACAGTGTATGAGGTAAATACATCCTCATATATACCAGTGATATGTACAGTGTATGAGGTAACTACCCACATATATATCAGTGATATGTACAGTGTATGAGGTAACTACATCCTCATAGATATCAGTGATATGTACAGTGTATGAGGTAACTACGCCCTCATATATTTCAGTGATATGTACAGTGTATGAGGTAACTACATCCTCATATATATCAGTGATATGTACAGTGTATGGGGTAACTACATCCTCATATATATCAGTGATATGTACAGTGTATGAGGTAACTACATCCTCATATATATCAGTGATATGTACAGTGCATGGGGTAACTACACCCTCATATATATCAGTGATATGTACAGTGTAGGAGGTAACTACATCCTCATATACATCATTGATATGTTCAGTGTATGAGATAACTACAACCCATATATATCAGTGTTATGTACAATGTATGAGGTAACAACACCCTCATATATACCTGTGATATGTACAGTGTATGAGGTAACTACATCCTCATATATATCAGTGATATGTACAGTGTATGGGGTAACTACATCCTTATATATATCAGTGATATGTACAGTGTATGAGGTAACTGCATCCTCATATATATCAGTGATATGTACAGTGTATGGGGTAACTACACCCTCATATATATCAGTGATATGTACAGTGTATGAGGTAACTACATCCTCATATATGTCAGTGATATGTACAGTGTATGAGGTAACTACATCCTTATATATACCTGTGATATGTACAGTGTAGGAGGTAACTACATCCTCATATACATCAGTGATATGTACAGCGTATGAGATAACTACACCCATTATATAACAGTGTTATGTACAGTGTATGAGGTAACAACACCCTCATATATACCTGTGATATGTACAGTGTATGAGGTAACTACATCCTCATATATGTCAGTGATATGTACAGTGTATGAGGTAACTACATCCTCATATATATCAGTGATATGTACAGTGTATGAGGTAACTACATCCTCATATATACCAGTGATATGTACAGTGTATGAGGTAACTACCCCCATATATATCAGTGATATGTACAGTGTATGAGGTAACTACATCCTCATGTATATCAGTGATATGTACAGTGTATGAGGTAACTAAACCCTCATATATAATCAGTGATATGTACAGTGTATGGGATAACTACACCCTCATATATATCAGTGATATGTACAGTGTATGAGGTAACTACACCCTCATATATATCAGTGATATGTACAGTGTATGAGGTAACTACATCCTCATATATATCAGTGATATGTACAGTGTATGAGGTAACTACACCCTCATATATATCAGTGATATGTACAGTGTATGAGGTAACTACATCCTCATATATATATCAGTGATTTGTACAGTGTATGAGGTAACTACACCCTCATATATATCAGTGATATGTACAGTGTATGAGGTAATTACATCCTCATATATATCAGTGATATGTACAGTGTATGGGGTAACTACATCCTCATATATATCAGTGATGTGTACAGTGTATGAGGTAACTACATCCTCATACATATCAGTGATCTGTACAGTGTATGGGGTAATTACACCCTCATATATATCAGTGATATGTACAGTGTAGGAGGTAACTACATCCTCATATACATCAGTGATATGTACAGTGTATGAGATAACTACACCCCATATATATCAGTGTTATGTACAATGTATGAGGTAACAACACCCTCATATATACCTGTGATATGTACAGTGTATGAGGTAACTACATCCTCATATATGTCAGTGATATGTACAGTGTATGAGGTAACTACATCCTTATATATACCAGTGATATGTACAGTGTATGAGGTAACTACATCCCCATATATATCAGTGATATGTACAGTGTGTGAGGTAACTACATCCTCATATATAACAGTGATATGTACAGTGTGTGAGGTAACTACATCCTTATATATAACAGTGATATGTACAGTGTATGAGGTAACTACATCCCCATATATATCAGTGAAATGTACAGTGTATGAGGTAAGTACACCCTCATATAAATCAGTGATTTGTACAATGTATGGGGTAACTACACCCTCATATATATATCTGTGATATGTACAGTGTATGAGGTAACTACACCCTCATATATAATCAGTGATATGTACAGTGTATGGGATAACTACACCCTCCTATATATCAGTGATATGTACAGTGTATGAGGTAACTACACCCTCATGTATATCAGTGATATGTACAGTGTATGAGGTAACTACACCCTCATATATAATCAGTGATATGTACAGTGTATGGGATAACTACACCCTCATATATATCAGTGATATGTACAGTGTATGAGGTAACTACATCCTCATAGATATCAGTGATATGTACAGTGTATGAGGTAACTACGCCCTCATATATTTCAGTGATATGTACAGTGTATGGGATAACTACACCCTCATATATATCAGTGATATGTACAGTGTATGAGGTAACTACATCCTCATAGATATCAGTGATATGTACAGTGTATGAGGTAACTACGCCCTCATATATTTCAGTGATATGTACAGTGTATGAGGTAACTACACCCTCATAAATATCAGTGATATGTACAGTGTATGAGGTAAATACATCCTCATATATATCAGTGATATGTACAGTGTATGGGGTAACTACATCCTCATATATATCAGTGATATGTACAGTGTATGAGGTAACTACATCCTCATATATATCAGTGATATGTACAGTGCATGGGGTAACTACACCCTCATATATATCAGTGATATGTACAGTGTAGGAGGTAACTACATCCTCATATACATCATTGATATGTACAGTGTATGAGATAACTACACCCCATATATATCAGTGTTATGTACAATGTATGAGGTAACAACACCCTCATATATACCTGTGATATGTACAGTGTATGAGGTAACTACATCCTCATATATGTCAGTGATATGTACAGTGTATGAGGTAACTACATCCTCATATATGTCAGTGATATGTACAGTGTATGAGGTAACTACATCCTCATATATACCAGTGATATGTACAGTGTATGAGGTAACTACCCCCATATATATCAGTGATATGTACAGTGTATGAGGTAACTACATCCTCATATATATCAATGATATGTACAGTGTATGAGGTAACTACACCCTCATATATATCAGTGTTATGTACAGTGTGTGAGGTAACTACATCCTCATATATATCAGTGATATGTACAGTGTATGAGGTAACTACATTCCCATATATATCAGTGATATGTACAGCGTATGAGGTAAGTACACCCTCATATATATCAGTGATATGTACAGTGTATGAGGTAACTACACCCTCATATATACCTGTGATATGTACAGTGTATGAGGTAACTACATCCTCATATATGTCAGTGATATGTACAGTGTATGAGGTAACTACATCCTCATATATACCAGTGATATGTACAGTGTATGAGGTAACTACCCCCATATATATCAGTGATATGTACAGTGTATGAGGTAACTACATCCTCATATATATCAATGATATGTACAGTGTATGAGGTAACTACACCCTCATATATATCAGTGATATGTACAGTGTATGAGGTAACTACATTCCCATATATATATCAGTGATATGTACAGTGTATGAGGTAAGTACACCCTCATATATATCAGTGATATGTACAGTGTATGAGGTAACTACACCCTCATATATACCTGTAATATGTACAGTGTATGAGGTAACTACATCCTCATATATGTCAGTGATATGTACAGTGTATGAGGTAACTACATCCTCATATATGTCAGTGATATGTACAGTGTATGAGGTAACTACATCCTCATATATACCAGTGATATGTACAGTGTATGAGGTAACTACCCCCATATATATCAGTGATATGTACAGTGTATGAGGTAACTACATCCTCATATATATCAGTGATATGTACAGTGTATGAGATAACTACACCCTCATATATATCAGTGATATGTACAGTGTATGAGGTAACTACACCCTCATATATATCAGTGATATGTACAGTGTATGAGGTAACTACATCCTCAAATATATCAGTGTTATGTACAGTGAGTGAGGTAACTACACCCTCATATATATCAGTGATATGTACAGTGTGTGAGGTAACTACAACTTCATATATATCAGTGATATGTACAGTGTATGAGGTAACTACATCCTCATATATATCAGTGATATGTACAGTGTATGAGGTAACTACACCCTCATATATATCTGCGATATGTACAGTGTAGGAGGTAACTACATCCTCAAATATATCAGTGTTATGTACAGTGAGTGAGGTAACAACACTCTCATATATATCAGTGATATGTACAGTGTGTGAGGTAACTACACCTTCATATATATCAGTGATATGCACAGTGTATGAGGTAACTACACCCTCATATATATCAGTGATATGTACAGTGTATGAGATAACTACACCCCATATATATATCAGTGATATGTACAATGTATGAGGTAACAACAATCTCATATATACCAGTGATATGTACAGTGTGTGAGGTAACTACATCCTCATATATAACAGTGATATGTACAGTGTATGAGGTAACTACATCCCCATATATATCAGTGATATGTACAGTGTATGAGGTAACTACATTCTCATATATATCAGTGATATGTACAGTGTATGAGATAACTACACCCCATATATATCAGTGATAAGTACAGTGTATGAGATAACTACACCCCATATATATCAGTGTTATGTACAATGTATGAGGTAACAACACCCTCATATATACCTGTGATATGTACAGTGTATGAGGTAACTACATCCTCATATATGTCAGTGATATGTACAGTGTATGAGGTAACTACATCCTCATATATACCAGTGATATGTACAGTGTATGAGGTAACTACATCCCCATATATATCAGTGATATGTACAGTGTGTGAGGTAACTACATCCTCATATATAACAGTGATATGTACAGTGTGTGAGGTAACTACATCCTCATATATAACAGTGATATGTACAGTGTATGAGGTAACTACATCCCCATATATATCAGTGATATGTACAGTGTATGAGGTAAGTACACCCTCATATATATCAGTGATTTGTACAGTGTATGAGGTAACTACACCCTCATATATATCAGTGATATGTACAGTGTATGAGGTAACTACACCCTCATATATAATCAGTGATGTGTACAGTGTATGAGGTAACTACACCCTCATATATATCAGTGATATATACAGTGTGTGAGGTAACTACATCATCATATATATCAGTGATATGTACAGTGTATGAGGTAAGTACACCCTCATATATATCAGTGATATGTACAGTGTATGAGGTAACTACACCCTCATATATATCAGTGATATGTACAGTGTATGAGGTAACTACATCCTCATATATGTCAGTGATATGTACAGTGTATGAGGTAACTACATCCTTATATATACCTGTGATATGTACAGTGTAGGAGGTAACTACATCCTCATATACATCAGTGATATGTACAGCGTATGAGATAACTACACCCCATATATATCAGTGTTATGTACAGTGTATGAGGTAACAACACCCTCATATATACCTGTGATATGTACAGTGTATGAGGTAACTACATCCTCATATATGTCAGTGATATGTACAGTGTATGAGGTAACTACATCCTCAAATATATCAGTGATATGTACAGTGTATGAGGTAACTACATCCTCATATATACCAGTGATATGTACAGTGTATGAGGTAACTACCCCCATATATATCAGTGATATGTACAGTGTATGAGGTAACTACATCCTCATATATATCAGTGATATGTACAGTGTATGAGGTACCTACCCCCCATATATATATCAGTGATATGTACAGTGTATGAGGTAACTACACCCTCATATATATCAGTGATATGTACAGTGTATGAGGTAACTACATCCTCATATATATCAGTGATATGTACAGTGTATGAGGTAACTACACCCTCATATATATCAGTGATATGTACAGTGTATGAGATAACTACACCCCATATATATCAGTGATATGTACAGTGTATGAGGTAACTACACCCTCATATATATCAGTGATATGTACAGTGTATGAGGTAACTACACCCTCATATATATCAGTGATATGTACAGTGTATGAGGTAACTACATCCTCATATATATCAGTGATATGTACAGTGTATGAGGTAACTACATCCTCATATATATCAGTGATATGTACAGTGTATGAGGTACCTACCCCCCATATATATATCAGTGATATGTACAGTGTATGAGGTAACTACACCCTCATATATATCAGTGATATGTACAGTGTATGAGGTAACTACATCCTCATATATATCAGTGATATGTACAGTGTATGAGGTAACTACATCCTCATATATATCAGTGATATGTACAGTGTATGAGATAACTACATCCTCATATATACCAGTGATATGTACAGTGTGTAAGGTAACTACATCCTCATATATAACAGTGATATGTACAGTGTATGAGGTAACTACATCCCCATATATATCAGTGATATGTACAGTGTATGAGGTAACTACACCCTCATATATATCAGTGATATCTACAGTGTATGAGGTAACTACATCCTCATATATATCAGTGATATCTACAGTGTATGAGGTAACTACATCCTCATATATATCAGTGATATGTACAGTGTATGAGGTAACTACATTCTCATATATATCAGTGATATGTACAGTGTATGAGGTAACTACATCCTCATATATAACAGTGATATGTACAGTGTGTGAGGTAACTACATCTTCATATATAACAGTGATATGTACAGTGTATGAGGTAACTACATCCCCATATATATCAGTGATATGTACAGTGTATGAGGTAAGTACACCCTCATATATATCAGTGATATGTACAATGTATTGCGTAACTACACCCTCATATATATCAGTGATTTGTACAATGTATGGGGTAACTACACCCTCATATATATCAGTGATATGTACAGTGTATGAGGTAACTACATCCTCATATATATCAGTGATATGTACAATGTATGGGGTAACTACACCCTCATATATACCAGTGATATGTACAGTGTATGAGGTAATTACATCCTCATATATATCAGTGATATGTACACTGTATGGGGTAACTACACCCTCATATTTATCAGTGATATGTACAGTGTGTGAGGTAACTACACCTTCATATATATCAGTGATATGTACAGTGTATGAGGTAACTACACCCTCATATATATCAGTGATATGTAGAGTGTATGGGGTAACTACACCCTCATATATATCAGTGATATGTACAGTGTGTGAGGTAACTACACCCTCATATATATCAGTGATATGTACAGTGTTTGAGGTAACTACATCCTCATATATATATCAGTGATATGTACATTGTATGGGGTAACTACACCCTCATATATATCAGTGATATGTACAGTGTATGAGGTAACTACATCCTCATATATATCAGTGATATGTACAGTGTATGAGGTAACTACACCCTCATATATATCAGTGATATGTGCAGTGTGTGAGGTAACTACATCCTCATATATAACAGTGATATGTACAGTGTATGAGGTAACTACATCCTCATATATAACAGTGATATGTACAGTGTATGAGGTAACTACATCCCCATATATATCAGTGATATGTACAGTGTGTGAGGTAACTACACCTTCATATATATCAGTGATATGTACAGTGTATGAGGTAACTACACCCTCATATATATCAGTGATATGTACAGTGTATGAGGTAACTACATCTTCATATATATCAGTGATATGTACAGTGTATGGGGTAACTACACCCTCATATATATCAGTGATATGTACAGTGTATGGGGTAACTACACCCTCATATATATCATTGATATGTACAGTGTATGAGGTAACTACATCCTCATATATATCAGTGATATGTACAGTGTATGAGGTAACTACACCCTCATATATATCAGTGATATATACAGTGTGTGAGGTAACTACACCCTCATATATATCAGTGATATGTACAGTGTATGAGGTAACGACATCCTCATATATATCAGTGATATGTGCAGTGTATGAGGTAACTACATCCTCATATATATCAGTGATATGTACAGTGTAAGAGGTAACTACACCCTCATATATATCATTGATATGTACATTGTATGAGATAACTACACCCCATATATATCAGTGATATGTACAGTGTATGAGGTAACTACATCCTCATATATATCAGTGATATGTACAGTGTGTGAGGTAACTACATCCTCATATATATTAGTGATATGTGCAGTGTATGAGGTAACTACATCCTCATATATATCAGTGATATGTACAGTGTATGAGACAACTACACCCCATATATATCAGTGATATGTACAGTGTATGAGGTAACTACACCCTCATATATATCAGTGATATGTACAGTGTATGAGGTAACTACACCCTCATATATATCAGTGATATGTACAGTGTATGAGGTAACTACACCCTCATATATATCAGTGATATGTACAGTGTATGAGATAACTACACCCCATATATATCAGTGATATGTACAGTGTATGAGGTAACTACACCCTCATATATATCAGTGATATGTACAGTGTATGAGGTAACTACACCCTCATATATATCAGTGATATGTACAGTGTATGAGGTAACTACATCCTCATATATATCAGTGATATGTACAGTGTATGAGGTAACTACATCCTCATATATATCAGTGATATGTACAGTGTATGAGGTACCTACCCCCCATATATATATCAGTGATATGTACAGTGTATGAGGTAACTACACCCTCATATATATCAGTGATATGTACAGTGTATGAGGTAACTACATCCTCATATATATCAGTGATATGTACAGTGTATGAGGTAACTACATCCTCATATATATCAGTGATATGCACAGTGTATGAGATAACTACATCCTCATATATTTCAGTGATATGTACAGTGTATGAGGTAACTACATCCTCATATATAAAAGTGATATGTACAGTGTATGAGGTAACTACATCCTCATATATAACAGTGATATGTACAGTGTATGAGGTAACTACATCCCCATATATATCAGTGATATGTACAGTGTATGAGGTAACTACACCCTCATATATATCAGTGATTTGTACAGTGTATGAGGTAACTACATCCCCATATATATCAGTGATATATACAGTGTGTGAGGTAACTACATCATCATATATATCAGTGATATGTACAGTGTATGAGATAACTACACCCCATATATATCAGTGATATGTACAGTGTATGAGGTAACTACATTTTCATATATATCAGTGATATGTACAGTGTATGAGGTAACTACATTCTCATATATATCAGTGATATGTACAGTGTATGAGGTAACTACATTCTCATATATATCAGTGATATGTACAGTGTATGAGGTAACTACATCCTCATATATAACAGTGATATGTACAGTGTGTGAGGTAACTACATCTTCATATATAACAGTGATATGTACAGTGTATGAGGTAACTACATCCCCATATATATCAGTGATATGTACAGTGTATGAGGTAAGTACACCCTCATATATATCAGTGATATGTACAATGTATTGCGTAACTACACCCTCATATATATCAGTGATTTGTACAATGTATGGGGTAACTACACCCTCATATATATCAGTGATATGTACAGTGTATGAGGTAACTACATCCTCATATATATCAGTGATATGTACAATGTATGGGGTAACTACACCCTCATATATACCAGTGATATGTACAGTGTATGGGGTAACTACACCCTCATATATATCAGTGATATGTACAATGTATGGGGTAACTACACCCTCATATATATCAGTGATATGTACAGTGTGTGAGGTAACTACACCCTCATATATATCAGTGATATGTACAGTGTATGAGGTAACTACATCCTCATATATATATCAGTGATATGTACATTGTATGGGGTAACTACACCCTCATATATATCAGTGATATGTACAGTGTATGAGGTAACTACATCCTCATATATATCAGTGATATGTACAGTGTATGAGGTAACTACATCCTCATATATAACAGTGATATATACAGTGTATGAGGTAACTACATCCCCATATATAACAGTGATATGTACAGTGTGTGAGGTAACTACACCTTCATATATATCAGTGATATGTACAGTGTATGAGGTAACTACACCCTCATATTTATCAGTGATATGTACAGTGTATGAGGTAACTACACCCTCATATATATCAGTGATATGTACAGTGTATGAGGTAACTACATCTTCATATATATCAGTGATATGTACAGTGTATGGGGTAACTACACCCTCATATATATCAGTGATATGTACAGTGTATGGGGTAACTACACCCTCATATATATCAGTGATATGTACAGTGTATGAGGTAACTACATCTTCATATATATCAGTGATATGTACAGTGTATGGGGTAACTACACCCTCATATATATCAGTGATATGTACAGTGTATGGGGTAACTACACCCTCATATATATCAGTGATATGTACAGTGTATGAGGTAACTACATCCTCATATATATCAGTGATATGTACAGTGTATGAGGTAACTACACCCTCATATATATCAGTGATATATACAGTGTGTGAGGTAACTACACCCTCATATATATCAGTGATATGTACAGTGTATGAGGTAACGACATCCTCATATATATATGTGATATGTGCAGTGTATGAGGTAACTACATCCTCATATATATCAGTGATATGTACAGTGTAAGAGGTAACTACACCCTCATATATATCATTGATATGTACATTGTATGAGATAACTACACCCCATATATATCAGTGATATGTACAGTGTATGAGGTAACTACATCCTCATATATATCAGTGATATATACAGTGTGTGAGGTAACTACACCCTCATATATATCAGTGATATGTACAGTGTATGAGGTAACTACATCCTCATATATATCAGTGATATGTACAGTGTGTGAGGTAACTATATCTTCATATATATTAGTGATATGTGCAGTGTATGAGGTAACTACATCCTCAAATATATCAGTGATATGTACAGTGTATGAGACAACTACACCCCATATATATCAGTGATATGTACAGTGTATGAGGTAACTACACCCTCATATATATCAGTGATATGTACAGTGTATGAGGTAACTACACCCTCATATATATCAGTGATATGTACAGTGTATGAGGTAACTACACCCTCATATATATCAGTGATATGTACAGTGTATGAGATAACTACACCCCATATATATCAGTGATATGTACAGTGTATGAGGTAACTACACCCTCATATATATCAGTGATATGTACAGTGTATGAGGTAACTACATCCTCATATATATCAGTGATATGTACAGTGTATGAGGTAACTACATCCTCATATATATCAGTGATATGTACAGTGTATGAGGTACCTACCCCCCATATATATATCAGTGATATGTACAGTGTATGAGGTAACTACACCCTCATATATATATCAGTGATATGTACAGTGTATGAGGTAACTACACCCTCATATATATCAGTGATATGTACAGTGTATAAGGTAAATACATCCTCATATATATCAGTGATATGTACAGTGTATGAGGTAACTACATCCTCATATATATCAGTGATATGTACAGTGTATGAGATAACTACATCCTCATATATACCAGTGATATGTACAGTGTGTAAGGTAACTACATCCTCATATATAACAGTGATATGTACAGTGTATGAGGTAACTACATCCTCATATATAACAGTGATATGTACAGTGTATGAGGTAACTACATCCTCGTATATAACAGTGATATGTACAGTGTATGAGGTAACTACATCCCCATATATATCAGTGATATGTACAGTGTATGAGGTAACTACACCCTCATATATATCAGTGATTTGTACAGTGTATGAGGTAACTACATCCCCATATATATCAGTGATATATACAGTGTGTGAGGTAACTACATCATCATATATATCAGTGATATGTACAGTGTATGAGGTAACTACATTTTCATATATATCAGTGATATGTACAGTGTATGAGGTAACTACATTCTCATATATATCAGTGATATGTACAGTGTATGAGGTAACTACATTCTCATATATATCAGTGATATGTACAGTGTATGAGGTAACTACATCCTCATATATAACAGTGATATGTACAGTGTGTGAGGTAACTACATCTTCATATATAACAGTGATATGTACAGTGTGTGAGGTAACTACATCTTCATATATAACAGTGATATGTACAGTGTATGAGGTAACTACATCCCCATATATATCAGTGATATGTACAGTGTATGAGGTAACTACACCCTCATATATATCAGTGATATGTACAGTGTATGGGGTAACTACACCCTCATATATATCAGTGATATGTACAGTGTATGAGGTAACTACCCCCATATATATCAGTGATATGTACAGTGTATGAGGTAACTACATCCTCATATATATCAGTGATATGTACAGTGTATGAGGTAACTACATCCTCATATATATCAGTGATATGTACAATGTATGAGGTAACTACATCCTCATATATATCAGTGATATGTACAGTGTATGGGGTAACTACACCCTCATATATATCAGTGATATGTACAGTGTATGGGGTAACTACACCCTCATATATATCAGTGATATGTACAGTGTATGAGGTAACTACATCCTCATATATATCAGTGATATGTACAGTGTATGAGGTAACTACACCCTCATATATATCAGTGATATATACAGTGTGTGAGGTAACTACACCCTCATATATATCAGTGATATGTACAGTGTATGAGGTAACGACATCCTCATATATATTAGTGATATGTGCAGTGTATGAGGTAACTACATCCTCATATATATCATTGATATGTACATTGTATGAGATAACTACACCCCATATATATCAGTGATATGTACAGTGTATGAGGTAACTACATCCTCATATATATCAGTGATATATACAGTGTGTGAGGTAACTACACCCTCATATATATCAGTGATATGTACAGTGTATGAGGTAACTACATCCTCATATATATCAGTGATATGTACAGTGTGTGAGGTAACTACATCCTCATATATATTAGTGATATGTGCAGTGTATGAGGTAACTACATCCTCATATATATCAGTGATATGTACAGTGTATGAGACAACTACACCCCATATATATCAGTGATATGTACAGTGTATGAGGTAACTACACCCTCATATATATCAGTGATATGTACAGTGTATGAGGTAACTACACCCCATATATATCAGTGATATGTACAGTGTATGAGGTAACTACACCCTCATATATATCAGTGATATGTACAGTGTATGAGGTAACTACACCCTCATATATATCAGTGATATGTACAGTGTATGAGGTAACTACATCCTCATATATATCAGTGATATGTACAGTGTATGAGGTAACTACATCCTCATATATATCAGTGATATGTACAGTGTATGAAGTAACTACACCCTCATATATATCAGTGATATGTACAGTGTATGAGGTAACTACATCCTCATTTATATATCAGTGATATGTACAGTGTATAAGGTAACGACATCCTCAAATATATCAGTGTTATGTACAGTGTATGAGGTAACTACACCCTCATATATATCAGTGATATGTACAGTGTATGATGTAACTACATCCTCATATATATCAGTGATATGTACAGTGTATGAGGTAACTACATCCTCATATATATCAGTGATATGTACAGTGTATGAGGTAACTACACCCTCATATATATCAGTGATATGTACAGTGTATAAGGAAACGACATCCTCAAATATATCAGTGATATGTACAGTATATGAGGTAACTACACCCTCATATATATCAGTGATATGTACAGTATATGAGGTAACTACACCCTCATATATATCAGTGATATGTACAGTGTATGAGGTAACTACACCCTCATATATATCAGTGATATGTACAGTGTATGAGGTAACTACATCCTCATATATATCAGTGATATGTACAGTGTATGGGGTAACTACACCCTCATATATATCAGTGATATGTACAGTGTATGAGGTAACTACCCCCATATATATCAGTGATATGTACAGTGTATGAGGTAACTACATCCTCATATATATCAGTGATATGTACAGTGTATGAGGTAACTACATCCTCATATATATCAGTGATATGTACAATGTATGAGGTAACTACATCCTCATATATATCAGTGATATGTACAGTGTATGAGGTAACTACATCCTCATATATATCAGTGATATGTACAGTGTATAAGGTAACTACATCTTCATATATATCAGTGATATGTACAGTGTGTGAGGTAACTATATCCTCATATATAACAGTGATATGTACAGTGTGTGAGGTAACTACATCCTCATATATAACAGTGATATGTACAGTGTATGAGGTAACTACATCCCCATATATATCAGTGATATGTACATTGTATGAGGTAACTACATTCTCATATATATCAGTGATATGTACAGTGTATGAGATAACTACACCCCATATATATCAGTGATATGTACAGTGTATGAGGTAACTACATCCCCATATATATCAGTGATATGTACAGTGTATGAGGTAAGTACATCCTCATATATATATATCGGTGATTTGTACAATGTATGGGGTAACTACACCCTCATATATATCAGTGATATGTACATTGTATGAGGTAACTACATTCTCATATATATCAGTGATATGTACAGTGTATGAGATAACTACACCCCATATATATCAGTGATATGTACAGTGTATGAGGTAACTACATCCCCATATATATCAGTGATATGTACAGTGTATGAGGTAAGTACATCCTCATATATATCGGTGATTTGTACAATGTATGGGGTAACTACACCCTCATATATATCAGTGATATGTACAGTGTATGAGGTAACTACACCCTCATATATAATCAGTGATATGTACAGTGTATGAGGTAAATACACCCTCATATATATCAGTGATATGTACAGTGTATGAGGTAACTACACCCTCATATATACCAGTGATATGTACAGTGTATGAGGTAACTACATCCTCATATATGTCAGTGATATGTACAGTGTATGAGGTAACTACATCCTCATATATGTCAGTGATATGTACAGTGTATGAGGTAACTACACCCTCATATATATCAGTAATATGTACAGTGTATGAGGTAACTACATCCTCATATATATCAGTGATATGTACAGTGTATGAAGTAACTACATCCTCATATATACCAGTGATATGTACAGTGTATGAGGTAACTACACCCTCATATATATCAGTGATATGTACAGTGTATGAGGTAACTACACCCTCATATATATCAGTGATATGTACAGTGTATGAGGTAACTACACCCTCATATATATCAGTGATATGTACAGTGTATGAGGTAACTACATCCTCATATATATCAGTGATATGTACAGTGTATGAAGTAACTACACCCTCATATATATCAGTGATATGTACAGTGTATGAGGTAACTACATCCTCATATATATCAGTGATATGTACAGTGTATGAGGTAACTACATCCTCATATATATCAGTGATATGTACAGTGTATGAGGTAACTACATCCTCATATATATCAGTGATATGTACAGTGTATGAGGTAACTTCATCCTCAACTATATCAGTGTTATGTACAGTGTGTGAGGTAACTACACCCTCATATATATCAGTGATATGTACAGTGTATGAGGTAACTACACCCTCATATATATCAGTGATATGTACAGTGTATAAGGTAACGACATCCTCAAATATATCAGTGTTATGTACAGTGTATGAGGTAACTACACCCTCATATATATCAGTGATATGTACTGTGTATGATGTAACTACATCCTCATATATATCAGGGATATGTACAGTGTATGAGGTAACTACACCCTCATATATATCAGTGATATGTACAGTGTATGAGGTAACTACACCCTCATATATATCAGTGATATGTACAGTGTATGAGGTAACTACATTCTCATATATATCAGTGATATGTACAGTGTATGAGATAACTACACCCCATATATATCAGTGATATGTACAGTGTATGAGGTAACTACATCCCCATATATATCAGTGATATGTACAGTGTATGAGGTAAGTACATCCTCATATATATCGGTGATTTGTACAATGTATGGGGTAACTACACCCTCATATATATCAGTGATATGTACATTGTATGAGGTAACTACATTCTCATATATATCAGTGATATGTACAGTGTATGAGATAACTACACCCCATATATATCAGTGATATGTACAGTGTATGAGGTAACTACATCCCCATATATATCAGTGATATGTACAGTGTATGAGGTAAGTACATCCTCATATATATCGGTGATTTGTACAATGTATGGGGTAACTACACCCTCATATATATCAGTGATATGTACAGTGTATGAGGTAACTACACCCTCATATATAATCAGTGATATGTACAGTGTATGAGGTAAATACACCCTCATATATATCAGTGATATGTACAGTGTATGAGGTAACTACACCCTCATATATACCAGTGATATGTACAGTGTATGAGGTAACTACATCCTCATATATACCAGTGATATGTACAGTGTATGAGGTAACTACACCCTCATATATATCAGTGATATGTACAGTGTATGAGGTAACTACACCCTCATATATATCAGTGATATGTACAGTGTATGAGGTAACTACACCCTCATATATATCAGTGATATGTACAGTGTATGAGGTAACTACATCCTCATATATATCAGTGATATGTACAGTGTATAAAGTAACTACACCCTCATATATATCAGTGATATGTACAGTGTATGAGGTAACTACATCCTCATATATATCAGTGATATGTACAGTGTATGAGGTAACTACACCCTCATATATATCAGTGATATGTACAGTGTGTGAGGTAACTACATCCTCATATATATCAGTGATATGTACAGTGTATGAGGTAACTACATCCTCAACTATATCAGTGTTATGTACAGTGTGTGAGGTAACTACACCCTCATATATATCAGTGATATGTACAGTGTATGAGGTAACTACACCCTCATATATATCAGTGATATGTACAGTGTATAAGGTAACGACATCCTCAAATATATCAGTGTTATGTACAGTGTATGAGGTAACTACACCCTCATATATATCAGTGATATGTACTGTGTATGATGTAACTACATCCTCATATATATCAGGGATATGTACAGTGTATGAGGTAACTACATCCTCATATATATCAGTGATATGTACAGTGTATGAGGTAACTACACCCTCATATATATCAGTGATATGTACAGTGTATAAGGTAACGACATCCTCAAATATATCAGTGATATGTACAGTGTATGAGGTAACTACACCCTCATATATATCAGTGATATGTACAGTATATGAGGTAACTACACCCTCATATATATCAGTGATATGTACAGTGTATGAGGTAACAACACCCTCATATATATCAGTGATATGTACAGTGTATGAGGTAACTACATCCTCATATATATCAGTGATATGTACAGTGTATGGGGTAACTACACCCTCATATATATCAGTGATATGTACAGTGTATGAGGTAACTACCCCCATATATATCAGTGATATGTACAGTGTATGAGGTAGCTACATCCTCATATATATCAGTGATATGTACAGTGTATGAGGTAACTACATCCTCATATATATCAGTGATATGTACAATGTATGAGGTAACTACATCCTCATATATATCAGTGATATGTACAGTGTATGAGGTAACTACATCCTCATATATATCAGCGATATGTACAGTGTATAAGGTAACTACATCTTCATATATATCAGTGATATGTACAGTGTGTGAGGTAACTACATCCTCATATATAACAGTGATATGTACAGTGTGTGTGAGGTAACTACATCCTCATATATAACAGTGATATGTACAGTGTATGAGGTAACTACATCCCCATATATATCAGTGATATGTACATTGTATGAGGTAACTACATTCTCATATATATCAGTGATATGTACAGTGTATGAGATAACTACACCCCATATATAACAGTGATATGTACAGTGTATGAGGTAACTACATCCCCATATATATCAGTGATATGTACAGTGTATGAGGTAAGTACATCCTCATATATATCGGTGATTTGTACAATGTATGGGGTAACTACACCCTCATATATATCAGTGATATGTACAGTGTATGAGGTAACTACACCCTCATATATAATCAGTGATATGTACAGTGTATGAGGTAACTACACCCTCATATATATCAGTGATATGTACAGTGTATGAGGTAACTACACCCTCATATATACCAGTGATATGTACAGTGTGTGAGGTAACTACATCCTCATATATAACAGTGATATGTACAGTGTATGAGGTAACTACACCCTCATATATATCAGTGATTTGTACAATGTATGGGGTAACTACACCCTCATATATATCAGTGATATATACAGTGTGTGAGGTAACTACATCATCATATATATCAGTGATATGTACAGTGTATGAGATAACTACACCCCATATATATCAGTGATGTGTATAGTGTATGAGATAACTACACCCCATATATATATCAGTGATATGTACAGTGTATGAGGTAAGTACACTCTCATATATATCAGTGATATGTACAGTGTATGAGGTAACTACACCCTCATATATATCAGTGATATGTACAGTGTATGAGGTAACTACATCCTCATATATATCAGTGATATGTACAGTGTATGAGGTAACTACCTCCTCAAAAATATCAGTGTTATGTACAGTGTATGAGGTAACTACACCCTCATGTATATCAGTGATATGTACAGTGTATGATGTAACTACACCCTCATGTATATCAGTGATATGTACAGTGTATGAGGTAACTACACCCTCATACATACCAGTGATATGTACAGTGTATGAGGTAACTACACCCTCATATATATCAGTGATATGTACAGTGTATGAGGTAACTACACCCTCATATATATCAGTGATATGTATAGTGTATGAGGTAACTACATCCTCATATATATCGGTGATATGTACAGTGTATGAGGTAACTACATCCTCATATATATCAGTGATATGTATAGTGTATGAGGTAACTACATCCTCATATATATCAGTGATATGTACAATGTATGAGGTAACTACACCCTTATATATATCAGTGATATGTACAGTGTATGAGGTAACTACATCCTCTTATATATCAGTGTTATGTACAGTGTGTGAGGTAACTACATCCTCTATACAGTGTGTGAGGTAACTACATCCTCATATATAATCAGTGATATGTACAGTGTATGGGATAACTACACCCTCATATATATCAGTGATATGTACAGTGAATGAGGTAACTACACCCTCATATATATCAGTGATATGTACAGTGTATGAGGTAACTACATCCTCATATATATCAGTGATATGTACAGTGTATGAGGTAACTACATCCTCATATATAATCAGTGATATGTACAGTGTATGGGATAACTACACCCTCATATATATCAGTGATATGTACAGTGTATGAGGTAACTACACCCTCATGTATATCAGTGATATGTACAGTGTATGAGGTAACTACTCCCTCATATATACCAGTGATATGTACAGTGTATGAGGTAACTACACCCTCATATATATCAGTGATATGTATAGTGTATGAGGTAACTACATCCTCTTATATATCAGTGTTATGTACAGTGTGTGAGGTAACTACATCCTCTATACAGTGTGTGAGGTAACTACATCCTCATATATATATATCAGTGATATGTACAGTGTATGAGATAACTACACCCTCATATATATCAGTGATATGTACAGTGTATGAGGTAAATACACCCTCATATATAATCAGTGATATGTACAGTGTATGGGATAACTACACCCTCATATATATCAGTGATATGTACAGTGTATGAGGTAACTACCTCCTTAAAAATATCAGTGTTATGTACAGTGTGTGAGGTAACTACATCCTCATATATATATCAGTGATATGTACAGTGTATGAGGTAACTACATCCTCATATATATATATCAGTGATATGTACAGTGTATGAGGTAACTACATCCTCATATATATATATCAGTGATATGTACAGTGTATGAGGTAACTACACCCTCATATATACCAGTGATATGTACAGTGTATGAGGTAACTACACCCTCATATATAATCAGTGATATGTACAGTGTATGGGATAACTACACCCTCATATATATCAGTGATATGTACAGTGTATGAGGTAACTACACCCTCATGTATATCAGTGATATATACAGTGTATGAGGTAACTACACCCTCATATATAATCAGTGATATGTACAGTGTATGGGATAACTACACCCTCATATATATCAGTGATATATACAGTGTATGAGGTAACTACACCCTCATATATATCAGTGATATGTACAGTGTATGAGGTAACTACATCCTAATATATATCAGTAATATGTACAGTGTATGAGGTAACTACACCCTCATATATTTCAGTGATATGTACAGTGTATGAGGTAACTACACCCTCATATATATCAGTGATATGTACAGTGTATGAGGTAACTACATCCTCATATATATCATTGATATGTACAGTGTAAGAGGTAACTACACCCTCATATATATCAGTGATATGTACAGTGTATGAGGTAACTACACCCTCATATATATCAGTGATATGTACAGTGTGTGAGGTAACTAAATCCTCATATATATCAGTGATATGTACAGTGTATGAGGTAACTACATCCTCAACTATATCAGTGTTATGTACAGTGTGTGAGGTAACTACACCCTCATATATATCAGTGTTATGTACAGTGTGTGAGGTAACTACATCCTCATATATATCAGTGATATATACAGTGTATGAGGTAACTACACCCTCATATATATCAGTGTTATGTACAGTGTATGAGGTAACGACATCCTCAAATATATCAGTGTTATGTACAGTGTATGAGGTGACTACACCCTCATATATATCAGTGATATGTACAGTGTATGAGGTAACTACACCCTCATATATATCAGTGATATGTACAGTGTATGAGGTAACTACACCCTCATATATATCAGTGATATGTACAGTGTATGAGGTAACTACATCCTCATATATATCAGTGATATGTACAGTGTATGAGGTAACTACACCCTCATATATATCAGTGAAATGTACAGTATGTGAGGTAACTACATCCTCATATATATTAGTGTTATGTACAGTATATGGGGTAACTACACCCTCATATATATCAGTGATATGTACAGTGTATGAGGTAACTACATCCTCATATATATCAGTGATATGTACAGTGTATGAGGTAACTACACCCTCATATATATCAGTGATATGTACAGTGTATGAGGTAACGACATCCTCAAATATATCAGCGTTATGTACAGTGTATGAGGTAACTACATCCTCATATATATCAGTGATATGTACAGTGTATGAGGTAACTACCCCCATATATATCAGTGATATGTACAATGTATGAGGTAACTACACCCTCATATATATCAGTGATATGTACAGTGTATGAGGTAACTACACCCTCATATATATCAGTGTTATGTACAGTGTGTGAGGTAACTACATCCTCTATACAGTGTGTGAGGTAACTACATCCTCATATATATATCAGTGATATGTACAGTGTATGAGGTAACTACACCCTCATATATATCAGTGATATGTACAGTGTATGAGGTAACTACACCCTCATATATATCAGTGATATGTACAGTGTATGAGGTAACTACATCCTCATATATATCAGTGATATGTACAGTGTATGAGGTAACTACACCCTCATGTATATCAGTTATAAAAACAGTGTGTGAGGTAACTACACCCATATATATATCAGTGATATGTATAGTGTATGAGGTAACTACATTCTCATATATATCAGTGATATGTACAGTGTATGAGATAACTACACCCCATATATATCAGTGATATGTACAGTGTATGAGATAACTACACCCCATATATATCAGTGTTATGTACAATGTATGAGGTAACAACACCCTCATATATACCTGTGATATGTACAGTGTATGAGGTAACTACATCCTCATATATGTCAGTGATATGTACAGTGTATGAGGTAACTACATCCTCATATATACCAGTGATATGTACAGTGTATGAGGTAACTACATCCCCATATATATCAGTAATATGTACAGTGTGTGAGGTAACTACATCCTCATATATAACAGTGATATGAACAGTGTGTGAGGTAACTACATCCTCATATATAACAGTGATATGTACAGTGTATGAGGTAACTACATCCCCATATATATCAGTGATATGTACAGTGTATGAGGTAAGTACACCCTCATATATATCAGTGATTTGTACAATGTATGGGGTAACTACACCCTCATATATATCAGTGATATGTACAGTGTATGAGGTAACTACACCCTCATATATATCAGTGATATGTACAGTGTATGAGATAACTACACCCCATATATATCAGTGATATGTACAGTGTATGAGATAACTACACCCCATATATATCAGTGTTATGTACAATGTATGAGGTAACAACACCCTCATATATACCTGTGATATGTACAGTGTATGAGGTAACTACATCCTCATATATGTCAGTGATATGTACAGTGTATGAGGTAACTACATCCTCATATATACCAGTGATATGTACAGTGTATGAGGTAACTACATCCCCATATATATCAGTAATATGTACAGTGTGTGAGGTAACTACATCCTCATATATAACAGTGATATGAACAGTGTGTGAGGTAACTAAATCCTCATATATAACAGTGATATGTACAGTGTATGAGGTAACTACATCCCCATATATATCAGTGATATGTACAGTGTATGAGGTAAGTACACCCTCATATATATCAGTGATTTGTACAATGTATGGGGTAACTACACCCTCATATATATATCAGTGATATGTACAGTGTATGAGGTAACTACACCCTCATATATAATCAGTGATATGTACAGTGTATGAGGTAACTACATCCCCATATATATCAGTGATATGTACAGTGTATGAGGTAAGTACACCCCCATATATATCAGTGATATGTACAATGTATGAGGTAACTACACCCTCATATATATCAGTGATATGTACAGTGTATGAGGTAACTACACCCTCATATATATCAGTGTTATGTACAGTGTGTGAGGTAACTACATCCTCTATACAGTGTGTGAGGTAACTACATCCTCATATATATATATCAGTGATATGTACAGTGTATGAGGTAACTACACCCTCATATATATCAGTGATATGTACAGTGTATGAGGTAACTACACCCTCATATATATCAGTGATATGTACAGTGTATGAGGTAACTACATCCTCATATATATCAGTGATATGTACAGTGTATGAGGTAAATACACCCTCATGTATATCAGTTATAAAAACAGTGTGTGAGGTAACTACACCCATATATATATCAGTGATATGTATAGTGTATGAGGTAACTACATTCTCATATATATCAGTGATATGTACAGTGTATGAGATAACTACACCCCATATATATCAGTGATATGTACAGTGTATGAGATAACTACACCCCATATATATCAGTGTTATGTACAATGTATGAGGTAACAACACCCTCATATATACCTGTGATATGTACAGTGTATGAGGTAACTACATCCTCATATATGTCAGTGATATGTACAGTGTATGAGGTAACTACATCCTCATATATACCAGTGATATGTACAGTGTATGAGGTAACTACATCCCCATATATATCAGTAATATGTACAGTGTGTGAGGTAACTACATCCTCATATATAACAGTGATATGAACAGTGTGTGAGGTAACTACATCCTCATATATAACAGTGATATGTACAGTGTATGAGGTAACTACACCCCATATATATCAGTGATATGTACAGTGTATGAGATAACTACACCCCATATATATCAGTGTTATGTACAATGTATGAGGTAACAACACCCTCATATATACCTGTGATATGTACAGTGTATGAGGTAACTACATCCTCATATATGTCAGTGATATGTACAGTGTATGAGGTAACTACATCCTCATATATACCAGTGATATGTACAGTGTATGAGGTAACTACATCCCCATATATATCAGTAATATGTACAGTGTGTGAGGTAACTACATCCTCATATATAACAGTGATATGAACAGTGTGTGAGGTAACTACATCCTCATATATAACAGTGATATGTACAGTGTATGAGGTAACTACATCCCCATATATATCAGTGATATGTACAGTGTATGAGGTAAGTACACCCTCATATATATCAGTGATTTGTACAATGTATGGGGTAACTACACCCTCATATATATCAGTGATATGTACAGTGTATGAGGTAACTACACCCTCATATATATCAGTGATATGTACAGTGTATGAGATAACTACACCCCATATATATCAGTGATATGTACAGTGTATGAGATAACTACACCCCATATATATCAGTGTTATGTACAATGTATGAGGTAACAACACCCTCATATATACCTGTGATATGTACAGTGTATGAGGTAACTACATCCTCATATATGTCAGTGATATGTACAGTGTATGAGGTAACTACATCCTCATATATACCAGTGATATGTACAGTGTATGAGGTAACTACATCCCCATATATATCAGTAATATGTACAGTGTGTGAGGTAACTACATCCTCATATATAACAGTGATATGAACAGTGTGTGAGGTAACTAAATCCTCATATATAACAGTGATATGTACAGTGTATGAGGTAACTACATCCCCATATATATCAGTGATATGTACAGTGTATGAGGTAAGTACACCCTCATATATATCAGTGATTTGTACAATGTATGGGGTAACTACACCCTCATATATATATCAGTGATATGTACAGTGTATGAGGTAACTACACCCTCATATATAATCAGTGATATGTACAGTGTATGAGGTAACTACATCCCCATATATATCAGTGATATGTACAGTGTATGAGGTAAGTACACCCCCATATATATCAGTGATATGTACAATGTATGAGGTAACTACACCCTCATATATATCAGTGATATGTACAGTGTATGAGGTAACTACACCCTCATATATATCAGTGTTATGTACAGTGTGTGAGGTAACTACATCCTCTATACAGTGTGTGAGGTAACTACATCATCATATATATCAGTGATATGTACAGTGTATGAGGTAACTACAACCTCATATATATCAGTGATATGTACAGTGTATGAGGTAACTACACCCTCATATATATCAGTGATATGTACAGTGTATGAGGTAACTACATCCTCATATATTTCAGTGATATGTACAGTGTATGAGGTAACTACCCCCATATATATCAGTGATATGTACAGTGTATGAGGTAACTACACCCTCATATATATCAATGTTATGTACAGTGTGTGAGGTAACTACATCCTCTATACAGTGTGTGAGGTAACTACATCCTCATATATATATCAGTGATATGTACAGTGTATGAGGTAACTACACCCTCATATATATCAGTGATATGTACAGTGTATGAGGTAACTACACCTCATATATACCAGTGATATGTACAGTGTATGAGGTAACTACATCCTCATATATATCAGTGATATGTACGGTGTATGAGGTAACTACACCTCATGTATATCAGTTATATAAACAGTGTGTGAGGTAACTACACCCATATATATATCAGTGATATGTATAGTGTATGAGGTAACTACATTCTCATATATATCAGTGATATGTACAGTGTATGAGATAACTACACCCCATATATATCAGTGATATGTACAGTGTATGAGATAACTACACCCCATATATATCAGTGATATGTACAGTGTACGAGGTAAGTACACCCTCATATATATCAGTGATATGTACAGTGTATGAGGTAACTACACCCTCATATATAACAGTGATATGTACAGTGTATGAGGTAACTACACCCTCATATATATCAGTGATTTGTACAATGTATGGGGTAACTACACCCTCATATATATCAGTGATATATACAGTGTGTGAGGTAACAACATCATCATATATATCAGTGATATGTACAGTGTATGAGATAACTACACCCCATATATATCAGTGATATGTATAGTGTATGAGATAACTACACCCCATATATATCAGTGATATGTACAGTGTATGAGGTAAGTACACTCTCATATATATCAGTGATATGTACAGTGTATGAGCTAACTACACCCTCATATATATCAGTGATATGTACAGTGTATGAGGTAACTACATCCTCATATATATCAGTGATATGTACAGTGTATGAGGTAACTACCTCCTCAAAAATATCAGTGTTATGTACAGTGTATGAGGTAACTACACCCTCATGTATATCAGTGATATGTACAGTGTATGAGGTAACTACACCCTCATGTATATCAGTGATATGTACAGTGTATGAGGTAACTACACCCTCATATATACCAGTGATATGTACAGTGTATGAGGTAACTACACCCTCATATATATCAGTGATATGTACAGTGTATGAGGTAACTACACCCTCATATATATCAGTGATATGTATAGTGTATGAGGTAACTACATCCTCATATATAACAGTGATATGAACAGGGTGTGAGGTAACTACATCCTCATATATAACAGTTATATGTACAGTGTATGAGGTAACTACATCCTCATATATTTCAGTGATATGTACAGTGTATGAGGTAACTACCCCCATATATATCAGTGATATGTACAGTGTATGAGGTAACTACACTTTCATATATATCAGTGTTATGTACAGTGTGTGAGGTAACTACATCCTCTATACAGTGTGTGAGGTAACTACATCCTCATATATATATCAGTGATATGTATAGTGTATGAGGTAACTACATCCTCATATATAACAGTGATATGTACAGTGTATGAGGTAACTACACCCTCATATATATCAGTGATATGTACAGTGTATGAGGTAACTACATCCTCATATATTTCAGTGATATGTACAGTGTATGAGGTAACTACCCCCATATATATCAGTGATATGTACAGTGTATGAGGTAAGTACACCCTCATATATATCAGTGATTTGTACAATGTATGGGGTAACTACACCCTCATATATATCAGTGATATGTACAGTGTATGAGGTAACTACACCCTCATATATAATCAGTGATATGTACAGTGTATGAGGTAACTACACCCTCATATATATCAGTGATATATACAGTGTGTGAGGTAACTACATCATCATATATATCAGTGATATGTACCGTGTATGAGGTAAGTACACCCTCATATATATCAGTGATATGTACAGTGTATGAGGTAACTACACCCTCATATATATCAGTGATATGTACAGTGTATGAGGTAACTACATCCTCATATATTTCAGTGATATGTACAGTGTATGAGGTAACTACCCCCATATATATCAGTGATATGTACAGTGTATGAGGTAACTACACCCTCATATATATCAGTGTTATGTACAGTGTGTGAGGTAACTACATCCTCTATACAGTGTGTGAGGTAACTACATCCTCATATATATATCAGTGATATGTACAGTGTATGAGGTAACTACACCCTCATATATATCAGTGATATGTAAAGTGTATGAGGTAACTACACCTCATATATACCAGTGATATGTACAGTGTATGAGGTAACTACATCCTCATATATATCAGTGATATGTACGGTGTATGAGGTAACTACACCTCATGTATATCAGTTATATAAACAGTGTGTGAGGTAACTACACCCATATATATATCAGTGATATGTATAGTGTATGAGGTAACTACATTCTCATATATATCAGTGATATGTACAGTGTATGAGATAACTACACCCCATATATATCAGTGATATGTACAGTGTATGAGATAACTACACCCCATATATATCAGTGATATGTACAGTGTATGAGATAACTACACCCCATATATATCAGTGATATGTACAATGTATGAGGTAACTACAGCCTCATATATATCAGTGATATGTACAGTGTATGAGATAACGACACCCTCATATATACCAGTGATATGTACAGTGTATGAGATAACAACACCCCATATATATCAGTGATATGTACAATGTATGAGGTAACAACACCCTCATATATAACAGTGATATGTACAGTGTATGAGGTAACTACATCCCCATATATATCAGTGATATGTACAGTGTATGAGGTAAGTACACCCTCATATATATCAGTGATTTGTACAATGTATGGGGTAACTACACCCTCATATATATCAGTGATATGTACAGTGTATGAGGTAACTACACCCTCATATATAATCAGTGATATGTACAGTGTATGAGGTAAGTACACCCTCATATATATCAGTGATATATACAGTGTGTGAGGTAACTACATCATCATATATATCAGTGATATGTACAGTGTATGAGGTAACTACACCCTCATATATATCAGTGATATGTACAGTGTATGAGGTAACTACACCCTCATATATATCAGTGATATGTACAGTGTATGAGGTAACTACATCCTCATATATTTCAGTGATATGTACAGTGTATGAGGTAACTACCCCCATATATATCAGTGATATGTACAGTGTATGAGGTAACTACACCCTCATGTATATCAGTGTTATGTACAGTGTGTGAGGTAACTACATCCTCTATACAGTGTGTGAGGTAACTACATCCTCATATATAAATCAGTGATATGTACAGTGTATGAGGTAACTACACCCTCATATATATCAGTGATATGTACAGTGTATGAGGTAACTACACCTCATATATACCAGTGATATGTACAGTGTATGAGGTAACTACACCCTCATATATATCAGTGATATGTACAGTGTATGAGGTAACTACATCCTCATATATTTCAGTGATATGTACAGTGTATGAGGTAACTACCCCCATATATATCAGTGATATGTACAGTGTATGAGGTAACTACACCCTCATGTATATCAGTGTTATGTACAGTGTGTGAGGTAACTACATCCTCTATACAGTGTGTGAGGTAACTACATCCTCATATATAAATCAGTGATATGTACAGTGTATGAGGTAACTACACCCTCATATATATCAGTGATATGTACAGTGTATGAGGTAACTACACCTCATATATACCAGTGATATGTACAGTGTATGAGGTAACTACATCCTCATATATATCAGTGATATGTACGGTGTATGAGGTAACTACACCTCATGTATATCAGTTATATAAACAGTGTGTGAGGTAACTACACCCATATATATATCAGTGATATGTATAGTGTATGAGGTAACTACATTCTCATATATATCAGTGATATGTACAGTGTATGAGATAACTACACCCCATATATATCAGTGATATGTACAGTGTATGAGATAACTACACCCCATATATATCAGTGATATGTACAGTGTATGAGATAACTACACCCCATATATATCAGTGATATGTACAATGTATTAGGTAACTACAGCATCATATATATCAGTGATATGTACAGTGTATGAGATAACGACACCCTCATATATACCAGTGATATGTACAGTGTATGAGATAACGACACCCCATATATATCAGTGATATGTACAATGTATGAGGTAACAACACCCTCATATATAACAGTGATATGTACAGTGTATGAGGTAACTACATCCCCATATATATCAGTGATATGTACAGTGTATGAGGTAAGTACAGCCTCATATATATCAGTGATTTGTACAATGTATGGGGTAACTACACCCTCATATATATCAGTGATATGTACAGTGTATGAGGTAACTACACCCTCATATATATCAGTGATATATACAGTGTGTGAGGTAACTACATCATCATATATATCAGTGATATGTACAGTGTATGAGGTAAGTACACCCTCATATATATCAGTGATATGTACATTGTATGAGGTAACTACACCCTCATATATATCAGTGATATGTACAGTGTATGAGGTAACTACATCCTCATATATTTCAGTGATATGTACAGTGTATGAGGTAACTACCCCCATATATATCAGTGATATGTACAGTGTATGAGGTAACTACACCCTCATGTATATCAGTGTTATGTACAGTGTGTGAGGTAACTACATCCTCTATACAGTGTGTGAGGTAACTACATCCTGATATATATCAGTGATATGTACAGTGTATGAGGTAACTACACCCTCATATATATCAGTGATATGTACAGTGTATGAGGTAACTACACCTCATATATACCAGTGATATGTACAGTGTATGAGGTAACTACATCCTCATATATATCAGTGATATGTACGGTGTATGAGGTAACTACACCTCATGTATATCAGTTATATAAACAGTGTGTGAGGTAACTACACCCATATATATATATCAGTGATATGTATAGTGTATGAGGTAACTACATTCTCATATATATCAGTGATATGTACAGTGTATGAGATAACGACACCCCATATATATCAGTGATATGTACAATGTATGAGGTAACAACACCCTCATATATACCAGTGATATGTACAGTGTATGAGGTAACTACATCCTCATATATGTCAGTGATATGTACAGTGTATGAGGTAACTACATCGCCATATATATCAGTGATATGTACAGTGTGTGAGGTAACTACATCCTCATATATAACAGTGATATGTACAGTGTATGAGGTAACTACATCCTCATATATATCAGTGATATGTACGGTGTATGAGGTAACTACACCTCATGTATATCAGTTATATAAACAGTGTGTGAGGTAACTACACCCATATATATATCAGTGATATGTATAGTGTATGAGGTAACTACATTCTCATATATATCAGTGATATGTACAGTGTATGAGATAACTACACCCCATATATATCAGTGATATGTACAGTGTATGAGATAACTACACCCCATATATATCAGTGATATGTACAGTGTATGAGATAACTACACCCCATATATATCAGTGATATGTACAATGTATTAGGTAACTACAGCATCATATATATCAGTGATATGTACAGTGTATGAGATAACGACACCCTCATATATACCAGTGATATGTACAGTGTATGAGATAACGACACCCCATATATATCAGTGATATGTACAATGTATGAGGTAACAACACCCTCATATATAACAGTGATATGTACAGTGTATGAGGTAACTACATCCCCATATATATCAGTGATATGTACAGTGTATGAGGTAAGTACAGCCTCATATATATCAGTGATTTGTACAATGTATGGGGTAACTACACCCTCATATATATCAGTGATATGTACAGTGTATGAGGTAACTACACCCTCATATATATCAGTGATATATACAGTGTGTGAGGTAACTACATCATCATATATATCAGTGATATGTACAGTGTATGAGGTAAGTACACCCTCATATATATCAGTGATATGTACAGTGTATGAGGTAACTACACCCTCATATATATCAGTGATATGTACAGTGTATGAGGTAACTACATCCTCATATATTTCAGTGATATGTACAGTGTATGAGGTAACTACCCCCATATATATCAGTGATATGTACAGTGTATGAGGTAACTACACCCTCATGTATATCAGTGTTATGTACAGTGTGTGAGGTAACTACATCCTCTATACAGTGTGTGAGGTAACTACATCCTGATATATATCAGTGATATGTACAGTGTATGAGGTAACTACACCCTCATATATATCAGTGATATGTACAGTGTATGAGGTAACTACACCTCATATATACCAGTGATATGTACAGTGTATGAGGTAACTACATCCTCATATATATCAGTGATATGTACGGTGTATGAGGTAACTACACCTCATGTATATCAGTTATATAAACAGTGTGTGAGGTAACTACACCCATATATATATATCAGTGATATGTATAGTGTATGAGGTAACTACATTCTCATATATATCAGTGATATGTACAGTGTATGAGATAACGACACCCCATATATATCAGTGATATGTACAATGTATGAGGTAACAACACCCTCATATATACCAGTGATATGTACAGTGTATGAGGTAACTACATCCTCATATATGTCAGTGATATGTACAGTGTATGAGGTAACTACATCGCCATATATATCAGTGATATGTACAGTGTGTGAGGTAACTACATCCTCATATATAACAGTGATATGTACAGTGTATGAGGTAACTACATTCTCATATATATCAGTGATATGTACAGTGTATGAGATAACTACACCCCATATATATCAGTGATATGTACAGTGTATGAGATAACTACACCCCATATATATCAGTGATATGTACAATGTATGAGGTAACTACAGCCTCATATATATCAGTGATATGTACAGTGTATGAGATAACGACACCCTCATATATACCAGTGATATGTACAGTGTATGAGATAACGACACCCCATATATATCAGTGATATGTACAATGTATGAGGTAACAACACCCTCATATATAACAGTGATATGTACAGTGTATGAGGTAACTACATCCCCATATATATCAGTGATATGTACAGTGTATGAGGTAAGTACACCCTCATATATATCAGTGATTTGTACAATGTATGGGGTAACTACACCCTCATATATATCAGTGATATGTACAGTGTATGAGGTAACTACACCCTCATATATAATCAGTGATATGTACAGTGTATGAGGTAACTACACCCTCATATATATCAGTGACATATACAGTGTGTGAGGTAACTACATCATCATATATATCAGTGATATGTACAGTGTATGAGGTAAGTACACCCTCATATATATCAGTGATATGTACAGTGTATGAGGTAACTACACCCTCATATATATCAGTGATATGTACAGTGTATGAGGTAACTACATCCTCATATATTTCAGTGATATGTACAGTGTATGAGGTAACTACCCCCATATATATCAGTGTTATGTACAGTGTGTGAGGTAACTACATCCTCTATACAGTGTGTGAGCTAACTACATCCTCATATATATATATCAGTGATATGTACAGTGTATGAGGTAACTACACCCTCATATATATCAGTGATATGTACAGTGTATGAGGTAACTACACCTCATATATACCAGTGATATGTACAGTGTATGAGGTAACTACATCCTCATATATATCAGTGATATGTACGGTGTATGAGGTAACTACACCTCATGTATATCAGTTATATAAACAGTGTGTGAGGTAACTACACCCATATATATATCAGTGATATGTATAGTGTATGAGGTAACTACATTCTCATATATATCAGTGATATGTACAGTGTATGAGATAACTACACCCCATATATATCAGTGATATGTACAGTGTATGAGATAACTACACCCCATATATATCAGTGATATGTACAATGTATGAGGTAACTACAGCATCATATATATCAGTGATATGTACAGTGTATGAGATAACGATACCCTCATATATACCAGTGATATGTACAGTGTATGAGATAACGACACCCCATATATATCAGTGATATGTACAATGTATGAGGTAACAACACCCTCATATATAACAGTGATATGTACAGTGTATGAGGTAACTACATCCCCATATATATCAGTGATATGTACAGTGTATGAGGTAAGTACACCCTCATATATATCAGTGATTTGTACAATGTATGGGGTAACTACACCCTCATATATATCAGTGATATGTACAGTGTATGAGGTAACTACACCCTCATATATAATCAGTGATATGTACAGTGTATGAGGTAACTACACACTCATATATATCAGTGATATATACAGTGTGTGAGGTAACTACATCATCATATATATCAGTGATATGTACAGTGTATGAGGTAAGTACACCCTCATATATATCAGTGATATGTACAGTGTATGAGGTAACTACACCCTCATATATATCAGTGATATGTACAGTGTATGAGGTAACTACATCCTCATATATTTCAGTGATATGTACAGTGTATGAGGTAACTACCCCCATATATATCAGTGATATGTACAGTGTATGAGGTAACTACACCCTCATGTATATCAGTGTTATGTACAGTGTGTGAGGTAACTACATCCTCTATACAGTGTGTGAGGTAACTACATCCTCATATATATATCAGTGATATGTACAGTGTATGAGGTAACTACACCCTCATATATATCAGTGATATGTACAGTGTATGAGGTAACTACACCTCATATATACCAGTGATATGTACAGTGTATGAGGTAACTACATCCTCATATATATCAGTGATATGTACGGTGTATGAGGTAACTACACCTCATGTATATCAGTTATATAAACAGTGTGTGAGGTAACTACACCCATATATATATCTCAGTGATATGTATAGTGTATGAGGTAACTACATTCTCATATATATCAGTGATATGTACAGTGTATGAGATAACTACACCCCATATATATCAGTGATATGTACAGTGTATGAGATAACTACACCCCATATATATCAGTGATATGTACAATGTATGAGGTAACTACAGCCTCATATATATCAGTGATATGTACAGTGTATGAGGTAACTACACCCTCATATATACCAGTGATATGTACAGTGTATGAGATAACGACACCCCATATATATCAGTGATATGTACAATGTATGAGGTAACAACACCCTCATATATACCAGTGATATGTACAGTGTATGAGGTAACTACATCCTCATATATGTCAGTGATATGTACAGTGTATGAGGTAACTACATCGCCATATATATCAGTAATATGTACAGTGTGTGAGGTAACTACATCCTCATATATAACAGTGATATGTACAGTGTATGAGGTAACTACATTCTCATATATATCAGTGATATGTACAGTGTATGAGATAACTACACCCCATATATATCAGTGATATGTACAGTGTATGAGATAACTACATCCCATATATATCAGTGATATGTACAGTGTATGAGGTAAGTACACCCTCATATATATCAGTGATATGTACAGTGTATGAGGTAACTACACCCTCATATATATCAGTGATATGTACAGTGTATGAGGTAACTACACCCTCATATATACCAGTGATATGTACAGTGTGTGAGGTAACTACATCCTCATATATAACAGTGATATGTACAGTGTATGAGGTAACTACACCCTCATATGTATCAGTGATTTGTACAATGTATGGGGTAACTACACCCTCATATATATCAGTGATATATACAGTGTGTGAGGTAACTACATCATCATATATATCAGTGATATGTACAGTGTATGAGATAACTACACCCCATATATATCAGTGATATGTATAGTGTATGAGATAACTACACCCCATATATATCAGTGATATGTACAGTGTATGAGGTAAGTACACTCTCATATATATCAGTGATATGTACAGTGTATGAGGTAACTACACCCTCATATATATCAGTGATATGTACAGTGTATGAGGTAACTACATCCTCATATATATCAGTGATATGTACAGTGTATGAGGTAACTACCTCCTCAAAAATATCAGTGTTATGTACAGTGTATGAGGTAACTACACCCTCATGTATATCAGTGATATGTACAGTGTATGAGGTAACTACACCCTCATGTATATCAGTGATATGTACAGTGTATGAGGTAACTACACCCTCATATATACCAGTGATATGTACAGTGTATGAGGTAACTATATCCTCTTATATATCAGTGTTATGTACAGTGTATGAGGTAACTACACCCTCATACATATCAGTGTTATGTACAGTGTGTGAGGTAACTACATCCTCTATACAGTGTGTGAGGTAACTACATCCTCATATATATCAGTGATATGTACAGTGTATGAGGTAACTACATCCTCACATATATCAGTGATATGTACAGTGTATGAGGTAACTACACCCTCATATATATCAGTGATATGTACAGTGTATGAGGTAACTACATCCTCATATATATCAGTGATATGTACAGTGTATGAGGTAACTACATCCTTATATATACCAGTGATATGTACAGTGTATGAGGTAACTACACCCTCATATATATCAGTGATATGTACAGTGTATGAGGTAACTACACCATCATATATATCAGTGATATGTACAGTGTATGAGGTAACTACATCCTCATATATATCAGTGATATGTACAGTGTATGAGGTAACTACCTCCTCAAAAATATCAGTGTTATGTACAGTGTATGAGGTAACTACACCCTCATGTATATCAGTGATATGTACAGTGTATGAGGTAACTACACCCTCATGTATATCAGTGATATGTACAGTGTATAAGGTAACTACACCCTCATATATACCAGTGATATGTACAGTGTATGAGGTAACTACACTCTCATATATATATATCAGTGTTATGTACAGTGTGTGAGGTAACTACATCCTCTATACAGTGTGTGAGGTAACTACATCCTCATATATATCAGTGATATGTACAGTGTATGAGGTAACGACATCCTCACATATATCAGTGATATGTACAGTGTATGAGGTAACTACACCCTCATATATATCAGTGATATGTACAGTGTATGAGGTAACTACATCCTCATATATATCAGTGATATGTACAGTGTATGAGGTAACTACATCCTCATATATACCAGTGATATGTACAGTGTATGAGGTAACTACACCCTCATATATATCAGTGATATGTACAGTGTATGAGGTAACTACACCCTCATATATATCAGTGATATGTATAGTGTATGATGTAACTACATCCTCATATATAACAGTGATATGAACAGTGTGTGAAGTAACTACATCCTCATATATAACAGTGATATGTACAGTGTATGAGGTAACTACATCCTCATATATTTCAGTGATATGTACAGTGTATGAGGTAACTACCCCCATATATATCAGTGATATGTACAGTGTATGAGGTAACTACACCCTCATATATATCAGTGTTATGTACAGTGTGTGAGGTAACTACATCCTCTATACAGTGTGTGAGGTAACTACATCCTCATATATATATCAGTGATATGTATAGTGTATGAGGTAACTACACCCTCATATATAATCAGTGATATGTACAGTGTATGAGGTAACTACACCCTCATATATAATCAGTGATATGTACAGTGTATGAGGTAACTACACCCTCATATATAATCAGTGATATGTACAGTGTATAAGGTAACTACACCCTCATATATATCAGTGATATATACAGTGTGTGAGGTAACTACATCCTCATATATATCAGTGATATGTACAGTGTATGAGGTAAGTACACCCTCATATATATCAGTGATATGTACAGTGTATGAGGTAACTACACCCTCATATATATCAGTGATATGTACAGTGTATGAGGTAACTACATCCTCATATATTTCAGTGATATGTACAGTGTGTGAGGTAACTACATCCTCTATACAGTGTGTGAGGTAACTACATCCTCATATATATATCAGTGATATGTACAGTGTATGAGGTAACTACACCCTCATATATATCAGTGATATGTACAGTGTATGAGGTAACTACACCTCATATATACCAGTGATATGTACAGTGTATAAGGTAACTACATCCTCATATATATCAGTGATATGTACGGTGTATGAGGTAACTACACCTCATGTATATCAGTTATATAAACAGTGTGTGAGGTAACTACACCCATATATATATATATCAGTGATATGTATAGTGTATGAGGTAACTACATTCTCATATATATCAGTGATATGTACAGTGTATGAGATAACTACACCCCATATATATCAGTGATATGTACAGTGTATGAGATAACTACACCCCATATATATCAGTGATATGTACAGTGTATGAGATAACTACACCCCATATATATCAGTGATATGTACAATGTATGAGGTAACTACAGCCTCATATATATCAGTGATATGTACAGTGTATGAGATAACGACACCCTCATATATACCAGTGATATGTACAGTGTATGAGATAACGACACCCCATATATATCAGTGATATGTACAATGTATGAGGTAACAACACCCTCATATATAACAGTGATATGTACAGTGTATGAGGTAACTACATCCCCATATATATCAGTGATATGTACAGTGTATGAGGTAAGTACACCCTCATATATATCAGTGATTTGTACAATGTATGGGGTAACTACACCCTCATATATATCAGTGATATGTACAGTGTATGAGGTAACTACACCCTCATATATAATCAGTGATATGTACAGTGTATGAGGTAACTACACCCTCATATATATCAGTGATATATACAGTGTGTGAGGTAACTACATCATCATATATATCAGTGATATGTACAGTGTATGAGGTAAGTACACCCTCATATATATCAGTGATATGTACAGTGTATGAGGTAACTACACCCTCATATATATCAGTAATATGTACAGTGTATGAGGTAACTACATCCTCATATATTTCAGTGATATGTACAGTGTATGAGGTAACTACCCCCATATATATCAGTGATATGTTCAGTGTATGAGGTAACTACACCCTCATATATATCAGTGTTATGTACAGTGTGTGAGGTAACTACATCCTCTATACAGTGTGTGAGGTAACTACATCCTCATATATATATATCAGTGATAGGTACAGTGTATGAGGTAACTACACCCTCATATATATCAGTGATATGTACAGTGTATGAGGTTACTACACCTCATATATATCAGTGATATGTACAGTGTATGAGGTAACTACATCCTCATATATATCAGTGATATGTACAGTGTATGAGGTAACTACACCCTCATGTATATCAGTGATATGTACAGTGTATGAGGTAACTACACCCTCATGTATATCAGTGATATGTACAGTGTATGAGGTAACTACATCCTCATATATATCAGTGATATGTACGGTGTATGAGGTAACTACACCTCATGTATATCAGTTATATAAACAGTGTGTGAGGTAACTACACCCATATATATATCAGTGATATGTATAGTGTATGAGGTAACTACATTCTCATATATATCAGTGATATGTACAGTGTATGAGATAACTTCACCCCATATATATCAGTGATATGTACAGTGTATGAGATAACTACACCCCATATATATCAGTGATATGTACAGTGTATGAGATAACGACACCCTCATATATACCAGTGATATGTACAGTGTATGAGATAACAACACCCCATATATATCAGTGATATGTACAATGTATGAGGTAACAACACCCTCATATATAACAGTGATATGTACAGTGTATGAGGTAACTACATCCCCATATATATCAGTGATATGTACAATGTATGAGGTAAGTACACCCTCATATATATCAGTGATTTGTACAATGTATGGGGTAACTACACCCTCATATATATCAGTGATATGTACAGTGTATGAGGTAACTACACCCTCATATATAATCAGTGATATGTACAGTGTATGCAGTGTATGAGGTAACTACACCCTCATATATATCAGTGATATATACAGTGTGTGAGGTAACTACATCATCATATATATCAGTGATATGTACAGTGTATGAGGTAAGTACACCCTCATATATATCAGTGATATGTACAGTGTATGAGGTAACTACACCCTCATATATATCAGTGATATGTACAGTGTATGAGGTAACTACATCCTCATATATTTCAGTGATATGTACAGTGTATGAGGTAACTACCCCCATATATATCAGTGATATGTACAGTGTATGATGTAACTACACCCTCGTGTATATCAGTGTTATGTACAGTGTGTGAGGTAACTACATCCTCTATACAGTGTGTGAGGTAACTACATCCTCATATATATATCAGTGATATGTACAGTGTATGAGGTAACTACACCCTCATATATATCAGTGATATGTACAGTGTATGAGGTAACTACACCTCATATATACCAGTGATATGTACAGTGTATGAGGTAACTACATCCTCATATATATCAGTGATATGTACGGTGTATGAGGTAACTACACCTCATGTATATCAGTTATATAAACAGTGTGTGAGGTAACTACACCCATATATATATCAGTGATATGTATAGTGTATGAGGTAACTACATTCTCATATATATCAGTGATATGTACAGTGTATGAGATAACTACACCCCATATATATCAGTGATATGTACAGTGTATGAGATAACTACATCCTCATATATATCAGTGATATGTACAATGTATGAGGTAACTACAGCCTCATATATATCAGTGATATGTACAGTGTATGAGGTAACTACACCCTCATATATACCAGTGATATGTACAGTGTATGAGATAACGACACCCCATATATATCAGTGATATGTACAATGTATGAGGTAAAAACACCCTCATATATACCAGTGATATGTACAGTGTATGAGGTAACTACATCCTCATATATGTTAGTGATATGTACAGTGTATGAGGTAACTACATCGCCATATATATCAGTGATATGTACAGTGTGTGAGGTAACTACATCCTCATATATAACAGTGTTAGTACAGTGTATGAGGTAACTACATTCTCATATATATCAGTGATATGTACAGTGTATGAGATAACTACACCCCATATATATCAGTGATATGTACAGTGTATGAGATAACTACACCCCATATATATCAGTGATATGTACAGTGTACGAGGTAAGTACACCCTCATATATATCAGTGATATGTACAGTGTATGAGGTAACTACACCCTCATATATATCAGTGATATGTACAGTGTATGAGGTAACTACACCCTCATATATACCAGTGATATGTACAGTGTGTGAGGTAACTACATCCTCATATATAACAGTGATATGTACAGTGTATTAGGTAACTACACCCTCATATGTATCAGTGATTTGTACAATGTATGGGGTAACTACACCCTCATATATATCAGTGATATATACAGTGTGTGAGGTAACTACATCATCATATATATCAGTGATATGTACAGTGTATGAGATAACTACACCCCATATATATCAGTGATATGTATAGTGTATGAGATAACTACACCCCATATATATCAGTGATATGTACAGTGTATGAGGTAAGTACACTCTCATATATATCAGTGATATGTACAGTGTATGAGGTAACTACACCCTCATATATATCAGTGATATGTACAGTGTATGAGGTAACTACATCCTCATATATATCAGTGATATAAACAGTGTATGAGGTAACTACCTCCTCAAAAATATCAGTGTTATGTACAGTGTATGAGGTAACTACACCCTCATGTATATCAGTGATATGTACAGTGTATGAGGTAACTACACCCTCATGTATATCAGTGATATGTACATTGTATGAGGTAACTACACCCTCATATATACCAGTGATATGTACAGTGTATGAGGTAACTACACCCTCATATATATCAGTGATATGTACAGTGTATGAGGTAACTACACCCTCATATATATCAATGATATGTATAGTGTATGAGGTAACTACATCCTCATATATATCAGTGATATGTACAATGTATGAGGTAACTACACCATTATATATATCAGTGATATGTACAGTGTATGAGGTAACTACATCCTCTTATATATCAGTGTTATGTACAGTGTATGAGGTAACTACACCCTCATATATATCAGTCTTATGTACAGTGTGTGAGGTAACTACATCCTCTATACAGTGTGTGAGGTAACTACATCCTCATATATATCAGTGATATGTACAGTGTATGAGGTAACTACATCCTCATATATATCAGTGATATGTACAGTGTATGAGGTAACTACACCCTCATATATATCAGTGATATGTACAGTGTATGAGGTAACTACATCCTCATATATATCAGTGATATGTACAGTGTATGAGGTAACTACATCCTCATATATATCAGTGATATGTACAGTGTATGAGGTAACTACATCCTCATATATATCAGTGATATGTACAGTGTATGAGGTAACTACATCCTCATATATAATCAGTGATATGTACAGTGTATGGGATAACTACACCCTCATATATATCAGTGATATGTACAGTGTATGAGGTAACTACACCCTCATGTATATCAGTGATATGTACAGTGTATGAGGTAACTACACCCTCATATATACCAGTGATATGTACAGTGTATGAGGTAACTACACCCTCATATATATCAGTGATATGTATAGTGTATGAGGTAACTACACCCTCATATATATCAGTGATATGTATAGTGTGTGAGGTAACTACATCCTCTATACAGTGTGTGAGGTAACTACATCCTCATATATAATCAGTGATATGTACAGTGTATGGGATAACTACACCCTCATATATATCAGTGATATGTACAGTGTATGAGGTAACTACACCCTCATATATAATCAGTGATATGTACAGTGTATGGGATAACTACACCCTCATATATATCAGTGATATGCACAGTGTATGAGGTAACTACCTCCTCAAAAATATCAGTGTTATGTACAGTGTGTGAGGTAACTACATCCTCATATATATATCAGTGATATGTACAGTGTATGAGGTAACTACATCCTCATATATATATATATCAGTGATATGTACAGTGAGTGAGGTAACTACTCCCTCATATATATCAGTGATATGTACAGTGTGTGAGGTAACTACACCTTCATATATATCAGTGATATGTACAGTGTATGAGGTAACTACATCCTCATATATATCAGTGATATGTACAGTGTATGAGGTAACTACACCCTCATATATATCAGTGATATGTACAGTGTATGAGGTAACTACACCCTCATATATAATCAGTGAAATGTACAGTGTATGAGATAACTACACCCCATATATATATCAGTGATATGTACAGTGTATGAGGTAACTACATCCTCATATATATCAGTGATATGTACAGTGTATGAGGTAACTACACCCTCATATATATCAGTGATATGTACAGTATGTGAGGTAACTACATCCTCATATATATCAGTGTTATGTACAGTATATGTGGTAACTACACCCTCATATATATCAGTGATATGTACAGTGTATGAGGTAACTACACCCTCATATATATCAGTGATATGTACAGTGTATGAGGTAACTACATCCTCAAATATATCAGTGTTATGTACAGTGAGTGAGGTAACTACACCCTCATATATATCAGTGATATGTACAGTGTGTGAGGTAACTACACCTTCATATATATCAGTGATATGCACAGGGTATGAGGTAACTACATCCTCATATATATCAGTGATATGTACAGTGTATGAGGTAACTACACCCTCATATATATCAGTGATATGTACAGTGTATGAGGTAACTACACCCTCATATATAATAAGTGAAATGTACAGTGTATGAGATAACTATTCCCCATATATATATCAGTGATATGTACAATGTATGAGGTAACAACAATCTCATATATACCAGTGATATGTACAGTGTGTGAGGTAACTACATCCTCATATATAACAGTGATATGTACAGTATATGAGGTAACTACATCCCCATATATATCAGTGATATGTACAGTGTATGAGGTAACTACATTCTCATATATATCAGTGATATGTACAGTGTATGAGATAACTACACCCCATATATATCAGTGATATGTACAGTGTATGAGATAACTACACTCCATATATATCAGTGTTATGTACAATGTATGAGGTAAAAACACCCTCATATATACCTGTGATATGTACAGTGTATGAGGTAACTACATCTTCATATATGTCAGTGATATGTACAGTGTATGAGGTAACTACATCCTCATATATACCAGTGATATGTACAGTGTATGAGGTAACTACATCCCCATATATATCAGTGATATGTACAGTGTGTGAGGTAACTACATCCTCATATATAACAGTGATATGTACAGTGTGTGAGGTAACTACATCCTCATATATAACAGTGATATATACAGTGTGTGAGGTAACTACATCATCATATATATCAGTGATATGTACAGTGTATGAGGTAAGTACACCCTCATATATATCAGTGATATGTACGGTGTATGAGGTAACTACACCCTCATATATATCAGTGATATGTACAGTGTATGAGGTAACTACATCCTCATATATATCAGTGATATGTACAGTGTATGAGGTAACTACCCCCATATATATCAGTGATATGTACAATGTATGAGGTAACTACACCCTCATATATATCAGTGATATGTACAGTGTATGAGGTAACTACATCCCCATATATATCAGTGATATGTACAGTGTATGAGGTAAGTACACCCTCCTATATATCAGTGATTTGTACAATGTATGGGGTAACTACACCCTAATATATACCAGTGATATGTACAGTGTGTGAGGTAACTACATCCTCATATATAACAGTGATATGTACAGTGTATGAGGTAACTACACCCTCATATATATCAGTGATCTGTACAATGTATGGGGTAACTACACCCTCATATATATCAGTGATATATACAGTGTGTGAGGTAACTACATCATCATATATATCAGTGATATGTACAGTGTATGAGATAACTACACCCCATATATATCAGTGATATGTATAGTGTATGAGGTAAGTACACTCTCATATATATCAGTGATATGTACAGTGTATGAGGTAACTAAACCCTCATATATATCAGTGATATGTACAGTGTATGAGGTAACTACATCCTCATATATGTCAGTGATATGTACAGTGTATGAGGTAACAACACCCTCATATATACCTGTGATATGTACAGTGTATGAGGTAACTACATCTTCATATATGTCAGTGATATGTACAGTGTATGAGGTAACTACATCCTCATATATACCAGTGATATGTACAGTGTATGAGGTAACTACATCCCCATATATATCAGTGATATGTACAGTGTGTGAGGTAACTACATCCTCATATATAACAGTGATATATACAGTGTGTGAGGTAACTACATCATCATATATATCAGTGATATGTACAGTGTATGAGGTAAGTACACCCTCATATATATCAGTGATATGTACGGTGTATGAGGTAACTACACCCTCATATATATCAGTGATATGTACAGTGTATGAGATAACTACATCCTCATATATATCAGTGATATGTACAGTGTATGAGGTAACTACCCCCATATATATCAGTGATATGTACAATGTATGAGGTTACTACACCCTCATATATATCAGTGATATGTACAGTGTATGAGGTAACTACATCCCCATATATATCAGTGATATGTACAGTGTATGAGGTAAGTACACCCTCATATATATCAGTGATTTGTACAATGTATGGGGTAACTACACCCTCATATATACCAGTGATATGTACAGTGTGTGAGGTAACTACATCCTCATATATAACAGTGATCTGTACAGTGTATGAGGTAACTACACCCTCATATATATCAGTTATTTGTACAATGTATGGGGTAACTACACCCTCATATATATCATTGATATATACAGTGTGTGAGGTAACTACATCATCATATATATCAGTGATATGTACAGTGTATGAGATAACTACACCCCATATATATCAGTGATATGTATAGTGTATGAGATAACTACACCCCATATATATCAGTGATATGTACAGTGTATGAGGTAAGTACACTCTCATATATATCAGTGATATGTACAGTGTATGAGGTAACTACACCCTCATATATATCAGTGATATGTACAGTGTATGAGGTAACTACATCCTCATATATATCAGTGATATGTACAGTGTATGAGGTAACTACCTCCTCAAAAATATCAGTGTTATGTACAGTGTATGAGGTAACTACACCCTCATGTATATCAGTGATATGTACAGTGTACAAGGTAACTACACCCTCATGTATATCAGTGATATGTACAGTGTATGAGGTAACTATATCCTCATATATATCAGTGATATGTACAGTGTATGAGGTAACTATATCCTCATATATATCAGTGATATGTACAGTGTGTGAGGTAACTACATCCTCATATATATTAGTGATATGTACAGTGTATGAGATAACTACACCCCATATATATCATTGTTATGTACAGTGTATGAGGTAACTACATCCCCATATATATCAGTGATATGTAAAGTGTATGAGGTAAGTACATCCTCATATATATCAGTGATATATACAATGTGTGAGGTAACTACATCATCATATATATCAGTGATATGTACAGTGTACGAGGTAAGTACACCCTCATATATATCAGTGATATGTACAGTGTATGAGGTAACTACACCCTCATATATATCAGTGATATGTACAGTGTATGAGGTAACTACACCCTCATATATACCAGTGATATGTACAGTGTGTGAGGTAACTACATCCTCATATATAACAGTGATATGTACAGTGTATGAGGTAACTACACCCTCATATATATCAGTGATTTGTACAATGTATGGGGTAACTACACCCTCATATATATCAGTGATATATACAGTGTGTGAGGTAACTACATCATCATATATATCAGTGCTATGTACAGTGTATGAGATAACTACACCCTCATATATATCAGTGATATGTATAGTGTATGAGATAACTACACCCCATATATATCAGTGATATGTACAGTGTATGAGGTAAGTACACTCTCATATATATCAGTGATATGTACAGTGTATGAGGTAACTACACCCTCATATATATCAGTGATATGTACAGTGTATGATGTAACTACATCCTCATATATATCAGTGATATGTACAGTGTATGAGGTAACTACCTCCTCAAAAATATCAGTGTTATGTACAGTGTATGAGGTAACTACACCCTCATGTATATCAGTGATATGTACAGTGTATGAGGTAACTACACCCTCATATATATCAATGATATGTATAGTGTATGAGGTAACTACATTCTCATATATATCAGTGATATGTACAATGTATGAGGTAACTACACCCTTATATATATCAGTGATATGTACAGTGTATGAGGTAACTACATCCTCTTATATATCAGTGTTATGTACAGTGTGTGAGGTAACTACATCCTCTATACAGTGTGTGAGGTAACTACATCCTCATATATATCAGTGATATGTACAGTGAATAAGGTAACTACACCCTCATATATAATCAGTGATATGTACAGTGTATGGGATAACTACACCCTCATATATATCAGTGATATGTACAGTGTATGAGGTAACTACACCCTCATATATATCAGTGATATGTACAGTGTATGAGGTAACTACATCCTCAAATATATCAGTGATATGTACAGTGTATGAGGTAACTACATCCTCATATATATCAGTGATATGTACAGTGTATGAGGTAACTACATCCTCATATATATCAGTGATATGTACAGTGTATGAGGTAACGACATCCTCATATATATCAGTGTTATGTACAGTGTATGAGGTAACGACATCCTCAAATATATCAGTGTTATGTACAGTGTATGAGGTAACTACACCCTCATATATATCAGTGATATGTACAGTGTATGAGGTAACTACATCCTCATATATATCAGTGATATGTACAGTGTATGAGGTAACTACATCCTCATATATATCAGTGATATGTACAGTGTATGAGGTAACGACATCCTCAAATATATCAGTGTTATGTACAGTGTATGAGGTAACTACACCCTCATATATATCAGTGATATGTACAGTGTATAAGGTAACGACATCCTCAAATATATCAGTGTTATGTACAGTGTATGAGGTAACTACATCCTCAAATATATCAGTGATATGTACAGTGTATGAGGTAACTACACCCTCATATATATCAGTGATATGTACAGTGTATAAGGTAACTACACCCTCATATATATCAGTGTTATGTACAGTGTGTGAGGTAACTACATCCTCTATACAGTGTGTGAGGTAACTACATCCTCATATATATCAGTGATATGTACAGTGAATAAGGTAACTACACCCTCATATATAATCAGTGATATGTACAGTGTATGGGATAACTACACCCTCATATATATCAGTGATATGTACAGTGTATGAGGTAACTACACCCTCATATATATCAGTGATATGTACAGTGTATGAGGTAACTACATCCTCAAATATATCAGTGATATGTACAGTGTATGAGGTAACTACATCCTCATATATATCAGTGATATGTACAGTGTATGAGGTAACTACATCCTCATATATATCAGTGATATGTACAGTGTATGAGGTAACGACATCCTCATATATATCAGTGTTATGTACAGTGTATGAGGTAACGACATCCTCAAATATATCAGTGTTATGTACAGTGTATGAGGTAACTACACCCTCATATATATCAGTGATATGTACAGTGTATGAGGTAACTACATCCTCATATATATCAGTGATATGTACAGTGTATGAGGTAACTACATCCTCATATATATCAGTGATATGTACAGTGTATGAGGTAACGACATCCTCATATATATCAGTGATATGTACAGTGTATGGGGTAACTACATCCTCATATATATCAGTGATATGTACAGTGTATGAGGTAACTACATCCTCAAATATATCAGTGATATGTACAGTGTATGAGGTAACTACACCCTCATATATATCAGTGATATGTACAGTGTATGAGGTAACTACATCCTCATATATATCAGTGATATGTACAGTGTATGAGGTAACTACACCCTCATATATATCAGTGATATGTACAGTGTATGAGGTAACTACATCCTCATATATATCAGTGATATGTACAGTGTATGAGGTAACTACACCCTCATATATATCAGTGATATGTACAGTGTATGAGGTAACGACATCCTCAAATATATCAGTGTTATGTACAGTGTATGAGGTAACTACACCCTCATATATATCAGTGATATGTACAGTGTATGAGGTAACTACATCCTCATATATATCAGTGATATGTACAGTGTATGAGGTAACTACATCCTCATATATATCAGTGATATGTACAGTGTATGAGGTAACTACACCCTCATATATATCAGTGATATGTACAGTGTATAAGGTAACGACATCCTCAAATATATCAGTGTTATGTACAGTGTATGAGGTAACTACATCCTCAAATATATCAGTGATATGTACAGTGTATGAGGTAACTACACCCTCATATATATCAGTGATATGTACAGTGTATAAGGTAACTACACCCTCATATATATCAGTGATATGTACAGTGTATGAGGTAACTACACCCTCATATATATCAGTGTTATGTACAGTGTGTGAGGTAACTACACCCTCATATATATCAGTGTTATGTACAGTGTGTGAGGTAACTACACCCTCATATATATCAGTGTTATGTACAGTGTATGAGGTAACTACACCCTCATATATATCAGTGTTATGTACAGTGTGTAAGGTAACTACACCCTCATATATAACAGTGATATGTACAGTGTGTGAGGTAACTTCATCCTCATATATATCAGTGATATGTACAGTGTGTGAGGTAACTACATCCTCATATATAACAGTGATGTATACAGTGTGTGAGGTAACTAGATCTTCATATATAACAGTGATATGTACAGTGTATAAGGTAACTACATCCCCATATATATCAGTGATATGTACAGTGTATGAGGTAAGTACACCCTCATATATATCAGTGATTTGTACAATGTATGGGGTAACTACACCCTCATATATATCAGTGATATATACAGTGTGTGAGGTAACAACATCATCATATATATCAGTGATATGTACAGTGTATGAGGTAACTACATCCTCATATATATCAGTGATATGTACAGTGTATGAGATAACTACATCCTCATATATATCAGTGATATGTACAGTGTATGAGGTAACTACACCCTCATATATACCAGTGATATGTACAGTGTATGAGGTAACTACACCCTCATATATATCAGTGATATGTACAGTGTGTGAGGTAACTACATCATCATATATATCAGTGATATGTACAGTGTATGAGGTAACTACATCCTCATATATATCTGTGATATGTACAGTGTATGAGATAACTACATCCTCATATATATCAGTGATATGTACAGTGTATGATGTAACTACATCCTCATATATATCAGTGATATGTACAGTGTATGAGGTAACTACACCCTCATATATATCAGTGATATGTACAGTGTATAAGGTAACGACATCCTCAAATATATCAGTGTTATGTACAGTGTATGAGGTAACTACTTCCTCAAATATATCAGTGATATGTACAGTGTATGAGGTAACTACACCCTCATATATATCAGTGATATGTACAGTGTATAAGGTAACTACACCCTCATATATATCAGTGATATGTTCAGTGTATGAGGTAACTACACCCTCATATATATCAGTGTTATGTACAGTGTGTGAGGTAACTACACCCTCATATATATCAGTGTTATGTACAGTGTGTGAGGTAACTACACCCTCATATATATCAGTGTTATGTACAGTGTATGAGGTAACTACACCCTCATATATATCAGTGTTATGTACAGTGTGTAAGGTAACTACACCCTCATATATAACAGTGATAGGTACAGTGTGTGAGGTAACTTCATCCTCATATATATCAGTGATATGTACAGTGTGTGAGGTAACTACATCCTCATATATAACAGTGATGTATACAGTGTGTGAGGTAACTACATCTTCATATATAACAGTGATATGTACAGTGTATAAGGTAACTACATCCCCATATATATCAGTGATATGTACAGTGTATGAGGTAAGTACACCCTCATATATATCAGTGATTTGTACAATGTATGGGGTAACTACACCCTCATATATATCAGTGATATATACAGTGTGTGAGGTAACAACATCATCATATATATCAGTGATATGTACAGTGTATGAGGTAACTACATCCTCATATATATCAGTGATATGTGCAGTGTATGAGGTAACTACACCCTCATATATACCAGTGATATGTACAGTGTATGAGGTAACTACACCCTCATATATACCAGTGATATGTACAGTGTATGAGGTAACTACACCCACATATATATCAGTGATATGTACAGTGTATAAGGTAACTACACCCTCATATATATCAGTGTTATGTACAGTGTGTGAGGTAACTACACCCTCATATATATCAGTGTTATGTACAGTGTATGAGGTAACTACACCCTCATATATATCAGTGATATGTACAGTGTAAGAGGTAACTACACCCTCATATATATCATTGATATGTACATTGTATGAGATAACTACACCCCATATATATCAGTGATATGTACAGTGTATGAGGTAACTACATCCTCATATATATCAGTGATATATACAGTGTGTGAGGTAACTACACCCTCATATATATCAGTGATATGTACAGTGTATGAGGTAACTACATCCTCATATATATCAGTGATATGTACAGTGTGTGAGGTAACTACATCCTCATATATATTAGTGATATGTGCAGTGTATGAGGTAACTACATCCTCATATATATCAGTGATATGTACAGTGTATGAGGTAACTACACCCTCATATATATCAGTGATATGTACCGTGTATGAGACAACTACACCCCATATATATCAGTGATATGTACAGTGTATGAGGTAACTACACCCTCATATATATCAGTGATATATACAGTGTATGAGGTAACTACACCCTCATATATATCAGTGATATGTACAGTGTATGAGGTAACTACACCCTCATATATATCAGTGATATGTACAGTGTATGAGATAACTACACCCCATATATATCAGTGATATGTACAGTGTATGAGGTAACTACACCCTCATATATATCAGTGATATGTACAGTGTATGAGGTAACTACACCCTCAAATATATCAGTGATATGTACAGTGTATGAGGTAACTACATCCTCATATATATCAGTGATATGTACAGTGTATGAGGTAACTACATCCTCATATATATCAGTGATATGTACAGTGTATGAGGTACCTACCCCTCATATATATATATATATCAGTGATATGTACAGTGTATGAGGTAACTACACCCTCATATATATCAGTGATATGTACAGTGTATGAGGTAACTACATCCTCATATATATCAGTGATATGTACAGTGTATGAGGGAACTACATCCTCATATATATCAGTGATATGTACAGTGTATGAGGTAACTACATCCTCATATATACCAGTGATATGTACAGTGTGTAAGGTAACTACATCCTCATATATAACAGTGATATGTACAGTGTATGAGGTAACTACATCCTCATATATAACAGTGATATGTACAGTGTATGAGGTAACTACATCCCCATATATATCAGTGATATATACAGTGTGTGAGGTAACTACACCCTCATATATATCAGTGATATGTACAGTGTATGAGGTAACTACATCCTCATATATATCAGTGATATATACAGTGTGTGAGGTAACTACACCCTCATATATATCAGTGATATGTACAGTGTATGAGGTAACTACATCCTTATATATATTAGTGATATGTGCAGTGTATGAGGTAACTACACCCTCATATATGTCAGTGATATGTACAGTGTATGATGTAACTACATCCTCATATATATCAGTGATATGTACAGTGTATGAGGTAACTACACCCTCATATATATCAGTGATGTGTACAGTGTATGAGGTAACTACATCCTCATATATATCAGTGATATGTACAGTGTGTGAGGTAACTACATCCTTATATATATTAGTGATATGTGCAGTGTATGAGGTAACTACACCCTCATATATGTCAGTGATATGTACCGTGTATGAGACAACTACACCCCATATATATCAGTGATATGTACAGTGTATGAGGTAACTACACCCTCATATATATCAGTGATATATACAGTGTATGAGGTAACTACACCCTCATATATATCAGTGATATGTACAGTGTATGAGGTAACTACACCCTCATATATATCAGTGATATGTACAGTGTATGAGATAACTACACCCCATATATATCAGTGATATGTACAGTGTATGAGGTAACTACACCCTCATATATATCAGTGATATGTACAGTGTATGAGGTAACTACACCCTCAAATATATCAGTGATATGTACAGTGTATGAGGTAACTACATCCTCATATATATCAGTGATATGTACAGTGTATGAGGTAACTACATCCTCATATATATCAGTGATATGTACAGTGTATGAGGTACCTACCCCTCATATATATATATCAGTGATATGTACAGTGTATGAGGTAACTACACCCTCATATATATCAGTGATATGTACAGTATATGAGGTAACTACATCCTCATATATATCAGTGATATGTACAGTGTATGAGGGAACTACATCCTCATATATATCAGTGATATGTACAGTGTATGAGGTAACTACATCCTCATATATACCAGTGATATGTACAGTGTGTAAGGTAACTACATACTCATATATAACAGTGATATGTACAGCGTATGAGGTAACTACATCCTCATATATAACAATGATATGTACAGTGTATGAGGTAACTACATCCCCATATATATCAGTGATATGTACAGTGTATGAGGTAACTACACCCTCATATATATCAGTGATATGTACAGTGTATGAGGTAACTACATCCCCATATATATCAGTGATATATACAGTGTGTGAGGTAACTACATCATCATATATATCAGTGATATGTACAGTGTATGAGATAACTACACCCCATATATATCAGTGATATGTACAGTGTATGAGGTAAGTACACCCTCCTATATATCAGTGATATGTACAGTGTATGGGGTAACTACATCCTCATATATAACAGTGATATGTACAGTGTATGAGGTAACTACATCCTCATATATATCACTGATATGTGCAGTGTGTGAGGTAACGACATCCTCATATATATCAGTGATATGTACAGTGTATGAGGTAACTGAACCCTCATATATATATCAGTGATATGTACAATGTATGAGGTAACTACAACCTCATATATATCAGTGATATGTACAATGTATGAGGTAACTACACCCTCATATATATCAGTGATATGTACAGTGTATGAGGTAACTACACCCTCTTATATATATCAGTGTTATGTACAGTGTGTGAGGTAATACAAACTCTATACACTGTGTGAGGTAACTACATCCTCATATAAATATCAGTGATATGTACAGTGTATGAGGTAACTACATCCTCATAGATATCAGTGATATGTACAGTGTATGAGGTAACTACACCCTCATATATATCAGTGATATATACAGTGTATGAGGTAACTACACCCTCATATATATCAGTAATATATACAGTGTATGAGGTAACTACACCCTCATATATATCAGTGATATATAAAGTGTGTGAGGTAACTACACCCTCATATATATCAGTGATATATACAGTGTGTGAGGTAACTACACCCTCATATATATCAGTGATATGTACAGTGTATGAGGTAACGACATCCTCATATATATCAGTGATATGTGCAGTGTATGAGGTAACTACATCCTCATATATATCAGTGATATGTACAGTGTAAGAGGTAACTACACCCTCATATATATCATTGATATGTACAGTGTATGAGATAACTACACCCCATATATATCAGTGATATGTACAGTGTATGAGGTAACTACATCCTCATATATATCAGTGATATATACAGTGTGTGAGGTAACTACACCCTCATATATATCAGTGATATGTACAGTGTATGAGGTAACTACATCCCCATATATATCAGTGATATATACAGTGTGTGAGGTAACTACACCCTCATATATATCAGTGATATGTACAGTGTATGAGGTAACTACATCCTCATATATATCAGTGATATGTGCAGTGTATGAGGTAACTACACCCTCATATATACCAGTGATATGTACAGTGTATGAGGTAACTACACCCTCATATATACCAGTGATATGTACAGTGTATGAGGTAACTACACCCACATATATATCAGTGATATGTACAGTGTATAAGGTAACTACACCCTCATATATATCAGTGTTATGTACAGTGTGTGAGGTAACTACACCCTCATATATATCAGTGTTATGTACAGTGTATGAGGTAACTACACCCTCATATATATCAGTGATATGTACAGTGTAAGAGGTAACTACACCCTCATATATATCATTGATATGTACATTGTATGAGATAACTACACCCCATATATATCAGTGATATGTACAGTGTATGAGGTAACTACATCCTCATATATATCAGTGATATATACAGTGTGTGAGGTAACTACACCCTCATATATATCAGTGATATGTACAGTGTATGAGGTAACTACATCCTCATATATATCAGTGATATGTACAGTGTGTGAGGTAACTACATCCTCATATATATTAGTGATATGTGCAGTGTATGAGGTAACTACATCCTCATATATATCAGTGATATGTACAGTGTATGAGGTAACTACACCCTCATATATATCAGTGATATGTACCGTGTATGAGACAACTACACCCCATATATATCAGTGATATGTACAGTGTATGAGGTAACTACACCCTCATATATATCAGTGATATATACAGTGTATGAGGTAACTACACCCTCATATATATCAGTGATATGTACAGTGTATGAGGTAACTACACCCTCATATATATCAGTGATATGTACAGTGTATGAGATAACTACACCCCATATATATCAGTGATATGTACAGTGTATGAGGTAACTACACCCTCATATATATCAGTGATATGTACAGTGTATGAGGTAACTACACCCTCAAATATATCAGTGATATGTACAGTGTATGAGGTAACTACATCCTCATATATATCAGTGATATGTACAGTGTATGAGGTAACTACATCCTCATATATATCAGTGATATGTACAGTGTATGAGGTACCTACCCCTCATATATATATATATCAGTGATATGTACAGTGTATGAGGTAACTACACCCTCATATATATCAGTGATATGTACAGTGTATGAGGTAACTACATCCTCATATATATCAGTGATATGTACAGTGTATGAGGGAACTACATCCTCATATATATCAGTGATATGTACAGTGTATGAGGTAACTACATCCTCATATATACCAGTGATATGTACAGTGTGTAAGGTAACTACATCCTCATATATAACAGTGATATGTACAGTGTATGAGGTAACTACATCCTCATATATAACAGTGATATGTACAGTGTATGAGGTAACTACATCCCCATATATATCAGTGATATATACAGTGTGTGAGGTAACTACACCCTCATATATATCAGTGATATGTACAGTGTATGAGGTAACTACATCCTCATATATATCAGTGATATATACAGTGTGTGAGGTAACTACACCCTCATATATATCAGTGATATGTACAGTGTATGAGGTAACTACATCCTCATATATATCAGTGATATGTACAGTGTGTGAGGTAACTACATCCTTATATATATTAGTGATATGTGCAGTGTATGAGGTAACTACACCCTCATATATATCAGTGATATGTACCGTGTATGAGACAACTACACCCCATATATATCAGTGATATGTACAGTGTATGAGGTAACTACACCCTCATATATATCAGTGATATATACAGTGTATGAGGTAACTACACCCTCATATATATCAGTGATATGTACAGTGTATGAGGTAACTACACCCTCATATATATCAGTGATATGTACAGTGTATGAGATAACTACACCCCATATATATCAGTGATATGTACAGTGTATGAGGTAACTACACCCTCATATATATCAGTGATATGTACAGTGTATGAGGTAACTACACCCTCAAATATATCAGTGATATGTACAGTGTATGAGGTAACTACATCCTCATATATATCAGTGATATGTACAGTGTATGAGGTAACTACATCCTCATATATATCAGTGATATGTACAGTGTATGAGGTACCTACCCCTCATATATATATATCAGTGATATGTACAGTGTATGAGGTAACTACACCCTCATATATATCAGTGATATGTACAGTATATGAGGTAACTACATCCTCATATATATCAGTGATATGTACAGTGTATGAGGGAACTACATCCTCATATATATCAGTGATATGTACAGTGTATGAGGTAACTACATCCTCATATATACCAGTGATATGTACAGTGTGTAAGGTAACTACATACTCATATATAACAGTGATATGTACAGCGTATGAGGTAACTACATCCTCATATATAACAATGATATGTACAGTGTATGAGGTAACTACATCCCCATATATATCAGTGATATGTACAGTGTATGAGGTAACTACACCCTCATATATATCAGTGATATGTACAGTGTATGAGGTAACTACATCCCCATATATATCAGTGATATATACAGTGTGTGAGGTAACTACATCATCATATATATCAGTGATATGTACAGTGTATGAGATAACTACACCCCATATATATCAGTGATATGTACAGTGTATGAGGTAAGTACACCCTCCTATATATCAGTGATATGTACAGTGTATGGGGTAACTACATCCTCATATATAACAGTGATATGTACAGTGTATGAGGTAACTACATCCTCATATATATCACTGATATGTGCAGTGTGTGAGGTAACGACATCCTCATATATATCAGTGATATGTACAGTGTATGAGGTAACTGAACCCTCATATATATCAGTGATATGTACAATGTATGAGGTAACTACACCCTCATATATATCAGTGATATGTACAGTGTATGAGGTAACTACACCCTCATATATATCAGTGATATGTACAGTGTATGAGGTAACTACATCCTCATATATATCAGTGATATGTACAGTGTATGAGGTAACTACATCCTCATATATATCAGTGATATGTACAGTGTATGAGGTACCTACCCCCCATATATATATCAGTGATATGTACAGTGTATGAGGTAACTACAACCTCATATATATCAGTGATATGTACAATGTATGAGGTAACTACACCCTCATATATATCAGTGATATGTACAGTGTATGAGGTAACTACACCCTCATATATATCAGTGATATGTACAGTGTATGAGGTAACTACATCCTCATATATATCAGTGATATGTACAGTGTATGAGGTAACTACATCCTCATATATATCAGTGATATGTACAGTGTATGAGGTACCTACCCCCCATATATATATCAGTGATATGTACAGTGTATGAGGTAACTACACCCTCATATATATCAGTGATATGTACAGTGTATGAGGTAACTACATCCTCATATATATCAGTGATATGTACAGTGTATGAGGTAACTACATCCTCATATATATCAGTGATATGTACAGTGTATGAGATAACTACATCCTCATATATACCAGTGATATGTACAATGTGTAAGGTAACTACATCCTCATATATAACAGTGATATGTACAGTGTATGAGGTAACTACATCCTCATATATAACAGTGATATGTACAGTGTATGAGGTAACTACATCCCCATATATATCAGTGATATGTACAGTGTATGAGGTAACTACACCCTCATATATATCAGTGATTTGTACAGTGTATGAGGTAACTACATCCCCATATATATCAGTGATATATACAGTGTGTGAGGTAACTACATCATCATATATATCAGTGATATGTACAGTGTATGAGATAACTACACCCCATATATATCAGTGATATGTACAGTGTATGAGGTAACTACATTTTCATATATATCAGTGATATGTACAGTGTATGAGGTAACTACATTCTCACATATATCAGTGATATGTACAGTGTGTGAGGTAACTACATCCTCATATATAACAGTGATATGTACAGTGTGTGAGGTAACTACATCTTCATATATAACAGTGATATGTACAGTGTATGAGGTAACTACATCCCCATATATATCAGTGATATGTACAGTGTATGAGGTAAGTACACCCTCATATATATCAGTGATATGTACAATGTATTGCGTAACTACACCCTCATATATATCAGTGATTTGTACAATGAATGGGGTAACTACACCCTCATATATATCAGTGATATGTACAGTGTATGAGGTAACTACATCCTCATATATATCAGTGATATGTACAATGTATGGGGTAACTACACCCTCATATATACCAGTGATATGTACAGTGTATGAGGTAATTACATCCTCATATATATCAGTGATATGTACACTGTATGGGGTAACTACACCCTCATATTTATCAGTGATATGTACAGTGTGTGAGGTAACTACACCTTCATATATATCAGTGATATGTACAGTGTATGAGGTAACTACACCCTCATATATATCCGTGAAATGTACAGTGTATGAGGTAACTACATCCTCATATATATCAGTGATATGTACAGTGTATGAGGTAACTACATCCTCATATATACCAGTGATATGTACAGTGTATGAGGTAACTACCCCCATATATATCAGTGATATGTACAATGTATGAGGCAAATACACCCTCATATATATCAGTGATATGTACAGTGTATGAGGTAACTACACCCTCATATATATCCGTGAAATGTACAGTGTATGAGGTAACTACATCCTCATATATATCAGTGATATGTACAGTGTATGAGGTAACTACATCCTCATATATACCAGTGATATGTACAGTGTATGAGGTAACTACCCCCATATATATCAGTGATATGTACAATGTATGAGGCAACTACACCCTCATATATATCAGTGATATGTACAGTGTATGAGGTAACTACACCATCATATATATCAGTGTTATGTACAGTGTGTGAGGTAACTACATCCTCAATACAGTGTGTGAGGTAACTACATCCTCATATATATATCAGTGATATGTACATTGTATGAGGTAACTATATCCTCATATATATCAGTGATATGTACAGTGTATGAGGTAACTACACCCTCATATATATCAGTGATATATATAGTGTATGAGGTAACTACATCCTCTTATATATCAGTGTTATGTACAGTGTGTGAGGTAACTACATCCTCTATACAGTGTGTAAGGTAACTACATCCTCATATATATATCAGTGATATGTACAATGTATGAGATAACTACACCCTCATATATATCAGTGATATGTACAGTGTATGGGATAACTACACCCTCATATATATCAGTGATATGTACAGTGTATGAGGTAACTACACCGTCATATATATCAGTGATATGTACAGTGTGAGGTAACTACATCCTCAAATATATCAGTGTTATGTACAGTGTGTGAGGTAACGACACCCTCATATATATCAGCGTTATGTACAGTGTGTGAGGTAACTACACCCTCATATATATCAGTGATATGTACAGTGTATGAGGTAACTACACCATCATATATATCAGTGATATGTACAGTGTATGAGGTAACTACACCCTCATATATATCAGTGATATGTACAGTGTATGAGGTAACTACATCCTCATATATATCAGTGATATGTACAGTGTATGAGGTAACTACATCCTCATATATATCAGTGATATGTGCAGTGTGTGAGGTAACTACATCCTCATATATATCAGTGATATGTACAGTGTATGAGGTAACTACACCATCATATATATCAGTGTTATGTACAGTGTGTGAGGTAACTACATCCTCAATACAGTGTGTGAGGTAACTACATCCTCATATATATATATCAGTGATATGTACATTGTATGAGGTAACTATATCCTCATATATATCAGTGATATGTACAGTGTATGAGGTAACTACACCCTCATATATATCAGTGATATGTACAGTGTATGAGGTAACTACATCCTCATATATACCAGTGATATGTACAGTGTATGAGGTAACTACACCCTCATATATATCAGTGATATGTACAGTGTATGAGGTAACTACACCTCATATATACCAGTGATATGTACAGTGTATGAGGTAACTACATCCTTATATATATATGTGATATGTACAGTGTATGAGGTAACTACACCCTCATGTATATCAGTTATATAAACAGTGTGTGAGGTAACTACATCATCATATATATCAGTGATATGTATAGTGTATGAGGTAACTACATTCTCATATATATCAGTGATATGTACAATGTATGAGGTAACTACATCCTCATATATAACAGTGATATGTACAGTGTGTGAGGTAACTACATCCTCATATATAACAGTGATATGTACAGTGTATGAGGTAACTACACCCTCATATATATCAGTGATAAGTACAGTGTATGAGGTAACTACACCCTCATGTATATAAGTTATATAAACAGTGTGTGAGGTAAGTACACCCTCATATATATCAGTGATATGTACAGTGTGTGAGGTAACTACATCCTCATATATATTAGTGATATGTACAGTGTATGAGGTAACTACATCCTCATATATATCAGTGCTATGTACAGTGTATGGGGTAACTACACCCTCATATATATTAGTGATATGTACAGTGTATGAGGTAACTACATCCTCATATATATCAGTGCTATGTACAGTGTATGGGGTAACTACATCCTCATATATATCAGTGATATGTACAGTGTATGAGGTAACTACATCCACATATATATCAGTGATATGTACAGTGTATGGGGTAACTACATCCTCATATATAACAGTGATATGTACAGTGTATGAGGTAACTACATCCTCATATATATCAGTGATATGTGCAGTGTGTGAGGTAACTACATCCTCATATATATCAGTGATATGTACAGTGTATGAGGTAACTGAACCCTCATATATATCAGTGATATGTACAATGTATGAGGTAACTACAACCTCATATATATCAGTGATATGTACAATGTATGAGGTAACTACACCCTCATATATATCAGTGATATGTACAGTGTATGAGGTAACTACACCCTCTTATATATATCAGTGTTATGTACAGTGTGTGAGGTAATACATCCTCTATACACTGTGTGAGGTAACTACATCCTCATATAAATATCAGTGATATGTACAGTGTATGAGGTAACTACATCCTCATATATATCAGTGATATGTACAGTGTATGAGGTAACTACACCCTCATATATATCAGTGATATATAAAGTGTGTGAGGTAACTACACCCTCATATATATCAGTGATATATACAGTGTGTGAGGTAACTACACCCTCATATATATCAGTGATATGTACAGTGTATGAGGTAACTACACCCTCATATATATCAGTGATATATAAAGTGTGTGAGGTAACTACACCCTCATATATATCAGTGATATATACAGTGTGTGAGGTAACTACACCCTCATATATATCAGTGATATATAAAGTGTGTGAGGTAACTACACCCTCATATATATCAGTGATATATACAGTGTGTGAGGTAACTACACCCTCATATATATCAGTGATATGTACAGTGTATGAGGTAACGACATCCTCATATATATCAGTGATATGTGCAGTGTATGAGGTAACTACATCCTCATATATATCAGTGATATGTACAGTGTAAGAGGTAACTACACCCTCATATATATCATTGATATGTACATTGTATGAGATAACTACACCCCATATATATCAGTGATATGTACAGTGTATGAGGTAACTACATCCTCATATATATCAGTGATATATACAGTGTGTGAGGTAACTACACCCTCATATATATCAGTGATATGTACAGTGTATGAGGTAACTACATCCTCATATATATCAGTGATATGTACAGTGTGTGAGGTAACTACATCCTCATATATATTAGTGATATGTGCAGTGTATGAGGTAACTACATCCTCATATATATCAGTGATATGTACAGTGTATGAGACAACTACACCCCATATATATCAGTGATATGTACAGTGTATGAGGTAACTACACCCTCATATATATCAGTGATATGTACAGTGTATGAGGTAACTACACCCTCATATATATCAGTGATATGTACAGTGTATGAGGTAACTACACCCTCATATATATCAGTGATATGTACAGTGTATGAGATAACTACACCCCATATATATCAGTGATATGTACAGTGTATGAGGTAACTACACCCTCATATATATCAGTGATATGTACAGTGTATGAGGTAACTACACCCTCATATATATCAGTGATATGTACAGTGTATGAGGTAACTACATCCTCATATATATCAGTGATATGTACAGTGTATGAGGTAACTACATCCTCATATATATCAGTGATATGTACAGTGTATGAGGTACCTACCCCCCATATATATATCAGTGATATGTACAGTGTATGAGGTAACTACACCCTCATATATATCAGTGATATGTACAGTGTATGAGGTAACTACATCCTCATATATATCAGTGATATGTACAGTGTATGAGGTAACTACATCCTCATATATATCAGTGATATGTACAGTGTATGAGATAACTACATCCTCATATATACCAGTGATATGTACAGTGTGTAAGGTAACTACATCCTCATATATAACAGTGATATGTACAGTGTATGAGGTAACTACATCCTCATATATAACAGTGATATGTACAGTGTATGAGGTAACTACATCCCCATATAAATCAGTGATATGTACAGTGTATGAGGTAACTACACCCTCATATATATCAGTGATTTGTACAGTGTATGAGGTAACTACATCCCCATATATATCAGTGATATATACAGTGTGTGAGGTAACTACATCATCATATATATCAGTGATATATACAGTGTATGAGATAACTACACCCCATATATATCAGTGATATGTACAGTGTATGAGGTAACTACATTTTCATATATATCAGTGATATGTACAGTGTATGAGGTAACTACATTCTCATATATATCAGTGATATGTACAGTGTGTGAGGTAACTACATCCTCATATATAACAGTGATATGTACAGTGTGTGAGGTAACTACATCTTCATATATAACAGTGATATGTACAGTGTATGAGGTAACTACATCCCCATGTATATCAGTGATATGTACAGTGTATGAGGTAAGTACACCCTCATATATATCAGTGATATGTACAATGTATTGCGTAACTACACCCTCATATATATCAGTGATTTGTACAATGTATGGGGTAACTACACCCTCATATATATCAGTGATATGTACAGTGTATGAGGTAACTACATCCTCATATATATCAGTGATATGTACAATGTATGGGGTAACTACACCCTCATATATACCAGTGATATGTACAGTGTATGAGGTAATTACATCCTCATATATATCAGTGATATGTACACTGTATGGGGTAACTACACCCTCATATTTATCAGTGATATGTACAGTGTGTGAGGTAACTACACCTTCATATATATCAGTGATATGTACAGTGTGTGAGGTAACTACACCTTCATATATATCAGTGATATGTACAGTGTATGGGGTAACTACACCCTCATATATATCAGTGATATGTACAGTGTGTGAGGTAACTACACCCTCATATATATCAGTGATATGTACAGTGTGTGAGGTAACTACACCCTCATATATATCAGTGATATGTACAGTGTATGAGGTAACTACATCCTCATATATATATATCAGTGATATGTACATTGTATGGGGTAACTACACCCTCATATATATCAGTGATATGTACAGTGTATGAGGTAACTACATCCTCATATATATCAGTGATATGTACAGTGTATGAGGTAACTACACCCTCATATATATCAGTGATATGTGCAGTGTGTGAGGTAACTACATCCTCATATATAACAGTGATATGTACAGTGTATGAGGTAACTACATCCTCATATATAACAGTGATATGTACAGTGTATGAGGTAACTACATCCCCATATATATAGCAGTGATATGTACAGTTTGTAAGGTAACTACACCTTCATATATATCAGTGATATGTACAGTGTATGAGGTAACTACACCCTCATATATATCAGTGATATGTACAGTGTATGAGGTAACTACACCCTCATATATATCAGTGATATGTACAGTGTATGGGGTAACTACACCCTCATATATATCAGTGATATGTACAGTGTATGGGGTAACTACACCCTCATATATATCAGTGATATGTACAGTGTATGAGGTAACTACATCCTCATATATATCAGTGATATGTACAGTGTATGAGGTAACTACACCCTCATATATATCAGTGATATATACAGTGTGTGAGGTAACTACACCCTCATATATATCAGTGATATGTACAGTGTATGAGGTAACGACATCCTCATATATATCAGTGATATGTGCAGTGTATGAGGTAACTACATCCTCATATATATCAGTGATATGTACAGTGTAAGAGGTAACTACACCCTCATATATATCATTGATATGTACATTGTATGAGATAACTACACCCCATATATATCAGTGATATGTACAGTGTATGAGGTAACTACATCCTCATATATATCAGTGATGTATACAGTGTGTGAGGTAACTACACCCTCATATATATCAGTGATAAGAACAGTGTATGAGGTAACTACATCCTCATATATATCAGTGATATGTACAGTGTGTGAGGTAACTACATCCTCATATATATTAGTGATATGTGCAGTGTATGAGGTAACTACATCCTCATATATATCAGTGATATGTACAGTGTATGAGGTAACTACACCCTCATATATATCAGTGATATGTACAGTGTATGAGGTAACTACACTCTCATATATCAGTGATATGTACAGTGTATGAGGTAACTACACCCTCATATATATCAGTGATATGTACAGTGTATGAGGTAACTACAGCCTCATATATATCAGTGATATGTACAGTGTATGAGATAACTACACCCCATATATATCAGTGATATGTACAGTGTATGAGGTAACTACACCCTCATATATATCATTGATATGTACAGTGTATGAGGTAACTACATCCTCATATATATCAGTGATATGTACAGTGTATGAGGTAACTACACCCTCATATATATCAGTGATATGTGCAGTGTGTGAGGTAACTACATCCTCATATATAACAGTGATATGTACAGTGTATGAGGTAACTACATCCTCATATATAACAGTGATATGTACAGTGTATGAGGTAACTACATTCTCATATATATCAGTGATATGTACAGTGTATGAGGTAACTACATTCTCATATATACCAGTGATATGTACAGTGTATGAGGTAACTACATCATCATATATAACAGTGATATGTACAGTGTGTGAGGTAACTACATCTTCATATATAACAGTGATATGTACAGTGTATGAGGTAACTACATCCCCATATATATCAGTGATATGTACAGTGTATGAGGTAAGTACACCCTCATATATATCAGTGATATGTACAATGTATTGCGTAACTACACCCTCATATATATCAGTGATTTGTACAATGTATGGGGTAACTACACCCTCATATATATCAGTGATATGTACAGTGTATGAGGTAACTACATCCTCATATATATCAGTGATATGTACAATGTATGGGGTAACTACACCCTCATATATACCAGTGATATGTACAGTGTATGAGGTAATTACATCCTCATATATATCAGTGATATGTACACTGTATGGGGTAACTACACCCTCATATTTATCAGTGATATTTACAGTGTGTGAGGTAACTACACCTTCATATATATCAGTGATATTTACAGTGTGTGAGGTAACTACACCTTCATATATATCAGTGATATGTACAGTGTATGAGGTAACTACACCCTCATATATATCAGTGATATGTACAGTGTATGGGGTAACTACACCCTCATATATATCAGTGATATGTACAGTGTGTGAGGTAACTACACCCTCATATATATCAGTGATATGTACAGTGTATGAGGTAACTACATCCTCATATATATATATCAGTGATATGTACATTGTATGGGGTAACTACACCCTCATATATATCAGTGATATGCACAGTGTATGAGGTAACTACATCCTCATATATATCAGTGATATGTACAGTGTATGAGGTAACTACACCCTCATATATATCAGTGATATGTGCAGTGTGTGAGGTAACTACATCCTCATATATAACAGTGATATGTACAGTGTATGAGGTAACTACATCCTCATATATAACAGTGATATGTACAGTGTATGAGGTAACTACATCCCCATATATATCAGTGATATGTACAGTGTGTGAGGTAACTACACCTTCATATATATCAGTGATATGTACAGTGTATGAGGTAACTACACCCTCATATATATCAGTGATATGTACAGTGTATGAGGTAACTACACCCTCATATATATCAGTGATATGTACAGTGTATGAGGTAACTACATCTTCATATATATCAGTGATATGTACAGTGTATGGGGTAACTACACCCTCATATATATCAGTGATATGTACAGTGTATGGGGTAACTACACCCTCATATATATCAGTGATATGTACAGTGTATGAGGTAACTACATCCTCATATATATCAGTGATATGTACAGTGTATGAGGTAACTACATCCTTATATATATCAGTGATATGTACAGTGTATGAGGTAACTACATTTTCATATATATCAGTGATATGTACAGTGTATGAGGTAACTACATTCTCATATATATATATCAGTGATATGTACAGTGTATGAGATAACTACATTTTCATATATATCAGTGATATGTACAGTGTATGAGGTAACTACATCCTCATATATAACAGTGATATGTACAGTGTGTGAGGTAACTAAATCTTCATATATAACAGTGATATGTACAGTGTATGAGGTAACTACATCCCCATATATATCAGTGATATGTACAGTGTATGAGGTAAGTACACCCTCATATATATCAGTGATATGTACAATGTATTGGGTAACTACACCCTCATATATATCAGTGATTTGTACAATGTATGGGGTAACTACACCCTCATATATATCAGTGATATGTACAATGTATGAGGTAACTACACCCTCATATATACCAGTGATATGTACAGTGTATGAGGTAATTACATCCTCATATATATCAGTGATATGTATACTGTATGGGGTAACTACACCCTCATATTTATCAGTGATATGTACAGTGTGTGAGGTAACTACACCTTCATATATATCAGTGATATGTACAGTGTATGAGGTAACTACACCCTCATATATATCAGTGATATGTACAGTGTATGGGGTAACTACACCCTCATATATATCAGTGATATGTACAGTGTATGAGGTAACTACATCTTCATATATATCAGTGATATGTACAGTGTATGGGGTAACTACACCCTCATATATATCAGTGATATGTACAGTGTATGGGGTAACTACACCCTCATATATATCAGTGATATGTACAGTGTATGAGGTAACTACATCCTCATATATATCAGTGATATGTACAGTGTATGAGGTAACTACATCCTCATATATATCAGTGATATGTACAGTGTATGAGGTAACTACACCCTCATATATATCAGTGATATGTACAGTGTATGAGGTAACTACATCCTCATATATATCAGTGATATGTACAGTGTATGGGGTAACTACATCCTCATATATATCAGTGATATGTACAGTGTATGGGGTAACTACATCCTCATATATATCAGTGATATGTACAGTGTATGAGGTAACTACATCCTCATATATATCAGTGATATGTACAGTGTATGAGGTAACTACATCCTCATATATATATCAGTGATATGTACAGTGTATGGGGTAACTACACCCTCATATATATCAGTGATATGTACAGTGTATGAGGTAACTACACCCTCATATTTATCAGTGATATGTACAGTGTATGAGGTAACTACCCCCCATATATATCAGTGATATTTACAGTGTGTGAGGTAACTACACCCTCATATATATCAGTGATATGTACAGTATATGAGGTAACTACATCCTCATATATATCAGTGATATGTACAGTGTATGGGGTAACTACACCCTCATATATATCAGTGATATGTACAGTGTATGAGGTAACTACATCCTCATATATATCAGTGATATGTACAGTGTATGAGGTAACTACATCCTCATATATAACAGTGATATGTACAGTGTATGAGGTAACTACATCCTCATATATAACAGTGATATGTACATTGTATGAGGTAACTACATCCCCATATATATCAGTGATATGTACAGTGTATGAGGTAACTACACCCTCATATATATCAGTGATATGTACAGTGTATGGGGTAACTACACCCTCATATATATCAGTGATATGTACAGTGTATGAGGTAACTACATCCTCATATATATCAGTGATATGTACAGTGTATGAGGTAACTACACCCTCATATATATCAGTGATATGTACAGTGTATGAGGTAACTACATCCTCATATATATCAGTGATATGTACAGTGTGTAAGGTAACTACACCCTCATATATAACAGTGATATGTACAGTGTGTGAGGTAACTTCATCCTCATATATATCAGTGATATGTACAGTGTGTGAGGTAACTACATCCTCATATATAACAGTGATATGTACAGTGTGTGAGGTAACTACATCCCCATATATATCAGTGATATGTACAGTGTATGAGGTAAGTACACCCTCATATATATCAGTGATTTGTACAATGTATGGGGTAACTACACCCTCATATATATCAGTGATATATACAGTGTGTGAGGTAACAACATCATCATATATATCAGTGATATGTACAGTGTATGAGGTAACTACATCCTCATATATATCAGTGATATGTACAGTGTTTGAGATAACTACATCCTCATATATATCAGTGATATGTACAGTGTATGAGGTAACTACACCCTCATATATACCAGTGATATGTACAGTGTATGAGGTAACTACACCCTCATATATATCAGTGATATGTACAGTGTGTGAGGTAACTACATCATCATATATATCAGTGATATGTACAGTGTATGAGGTAACTACATCCTCATATATATCTGTGATATGTACAGTGTATGAGGTAACTACACCCTCATATATATCAGTGATATGTACAGTGTGTGAGGTAACTACATCATCATATATATCAGTGATATGTACAGTGTATGAGGTAACTACATCCTCATATATATCTGTGATATGTACAGTGTATGAGATAACTACATCCTCATATATATCAGTGATATGTACAGTGTATGAGGTAACTACATCCTCATATATATCAGCGATATGTACAGTATATGGGGTAACTACACCCTCATATATATCAGTGATATGTATAGTGTATGAGATAACTACACCCCATATATATCAGTGATATGTATAGTGTATGAGATAACTACCCCCCATATATATCAGTGATATGTATAGTGTATGGGGTAACTACATCCTCATATATATCAGTGATATGTACAGTGTATGAGGTAACTACATCCTCATATATATATCAGTGATATGTACAGTGTATGAGGTAACTACATCCTCATATATATCAGTGATATGTACAGTGTATGAGGTAACTACATCCTCATATATATCAGTGATATGTACAGTGTATGAGGTAACTACACCCTCATATATATCAGTGATATGTACAGTGTATGAGGTAACTACATCCTCATATATATCAGTGATATGTACAGTGTATGAGGTAACTACACCCTCATATATATCAGTGATATGTACAGTGTATGAGGTAACTACATCCTCATATATATCAGTGATATGTACAGTGTATGAGGTAACTACACCCTCATATATATCAGTGATATGTACAGTGTATGAGGTAACGACATCCTCAAATATATCAGTGTTATGTACAGTGTATGAGGTAACTACACCCTCATATATATCAGTGATATGTACGGTGTATGAGGTAACTACATCCTCATATATGTCAGTGATATGTACAGTGTATGAGGTAACTACATCCTCATATATATCAGTGATATGTACAGTGTGTGAGGTAACTACATCCTCATATATATCAGTGATATGTACAGTGTATAAGGTAACGACATCCTCAAATATATCAGTGTTATGTACAGTGTATGAGGTAACTACATCCTCAAATATATCAGTGATATGTACAGTGTATGAGGTAACTACACCCTCATATATATCAGTGATATGTACAGTGTATAAGGTAACTACACCCTCATATATATCAGTGTTATGTACAGTGTGTGAGGTAAATACACCCTCATATATATCAGTGTTATGTACAGTGTGTAAGGTAACTACACCCTTATATATAACAGTGATATGTACAGTGTGTGAGGTAACTTCATCCTCATATATATCAGTGATATGTACAGTGTGTGAGGTAACTACATCCTCATATATAACAGTGATATGTACAGTGTGTGAGGTAACTACATCTTCATATATAACAGTGATATGTACAGTGTATAAGGTAACTACATCCCCATATATATCAGTGATATGTACAGTGTATGAGGTAAGTACACCCTCATATATATCAGTGATTTGTACAATGTATGGGGAAACTACACCCTCATATATATCATTGATATATACAGTGTGTGAGGTAACTACATCATCATATATATCAGTGATATGTACAGTGTATGAGGTAACTACATCCTCATATATATCAGTGATATGTACAGTGTATGAGGTAACTACACCCTCATATATACCAGTGATATGTACAGTGTATGAGGTAACTACACCCTCATATATATCAGTGATATGTACAGTGTATGAGGTAATTACACCCTCACATATATCAGTGTTATGTACAGTGTGTGAGGTAACTACACCCTCATATATATCAGTGTTATGTACAGTGTGTGAGGTAACTACACCCTCACATATATCAGTGTTATGTACAGTGTATGAGGTAACTACATCCTCATATATATCAGTGATATGTACAGTGTATGAGGTATCTACCCCCCATATATATCAGTGATATGTACAGTGTATGGGGTAACTACACCCTCATATATATCAGTGATATGTACAGTGTATGAGGTAACTACATCCTCATATATATCAGTGATATGTACAGTGTATGAGGTAACTACATCCTCATATATATCAGTGATATGTGCAGTGTGTGAGGTAACTACATCCTCATATATAACAGTGATATGTACAGTGTGTGAGGTAACTACATCCTCATATATATCAGTGATATTTTCAGTGTATGAGGTAACTACATCCTCAAATATATCAGTGTTATGTACAGTGTGTGAGGTAACTACACCCTCATATTTATCAGTGATATGTACAGTGTGTGAGGTAACTACATCCTCATATATATATCAGTGATATGTACAGCGTATGAGGTAACTACATCTTCATAAATATCAGTGATATGTACAGTGTATGGGGTAACTACATCCTCATATATACCAGTGATATGTACAGTGTATGAGGTAACTACACCCTCATATATAATCATTGATATGTACAGTGTATGAGATAACTACACCCCATATATATCAGTGATATGTACAGTGTATGAGGTAACTACACCCTCATATATATCAGTGATATGTACAGTGTATGAGGTAACTACACCCTCATATATAATCAGTGATATGTACAGTGTATGAGATAACTACACCCCATATATATCAGTGATATGTACAATGTATGAGGTAACAACACCCTCATATATACCAGTGATATGTACAATATATGAGGTAACTACATCCTCATATATATCAGTGATATGTACAGTGTATGAGATAACTACATCCTCATATATATCAGTGATATGTACAGTGTATGAGGTAACTACACCCTCATATATACCAGTGATATGTACAGTGTATGAGGTAACTACACCCTCATATATATCAGTGATATGTACAGTGTATGAGGTAATTACACCCTCACATATATCAGTGTTATGTACAGTGTGTGAGGTAACTACACCCTCATATATATCAGTGTTATGTACAGTGTGTGAGGTAACTACACCCTCACATATATCAGTGTTATGTACAGTGTATGAGGTAACTACATCCTCATATATATCAGTGATATGTACAGTGTATGAGGTATCTACCCCCCATATATATCAGTGATATGTACAGTGTATGGGGTAACTACACCCTCATATATATCAGTGATATGTACAGTGTATGAGGTAACTACATCCTCATATATATCAGTGATATGTACAGTGTATGAGGTAACTACATCCTCATATATATCAGTGATATGTGCAGTGTGTGAGGTAACTACATCCTCATATATAACAGTGATATGTACAGTGTGTGAGGTAACTACATCCTCATATATATCAGTGATATTTTCAGTGTATGAGGTAACTACATCCTCAAATATATCAGTGTTATGTACAGTGTGTGAGGTAACTACACCCTCATATTTATCAGTGATATGTACAGTGTGTGAGGTAACTACATCCTCATATATATATCAGTGATATGTACAGCGTATGAGGTAACTACATCTTCATAAATATCAGTGATATGTACAGTGTATGGGGTAACTACATCCTCATATATACCAGTGATATGTACAGTGTATGAGGTAACTACACCCTCATATATAATCATTGATACCCTGTTTCCCCTAAAATAGGACATCCCCTGAAAATAAGACCTAGTACAATTTTGTTAAGGCTTAGAAATATAAGGCCTCCCCTGAAAATAAGACCTAGCGGCAGCCATTGCAGCAGCTCCCCCCGTGTTGTACATTAGTATCAGTAGATCATTTAGATACCACAAGAGGTTGTGAGATGCGGGAAGAAATCATGGGATAAAATCTCTGACTGTTGCGCTAGAAATGTGATACAAGCAGCTACCTGGACAAGAAGGAGATCATTTAAGGAAGGTGCTATTGCTAAATGTGAGAGATTGGGGACAATGATTCCAATAGAAATGAAGTCACAAGAAATTCTACATGAAATAAGTTCGGAGAGAAGGATGTTAGAGGAGTTTTTTTTTGTCCAACAATAAATGTTAGTTATTTTTCATGGAAATACAAGACACCACCTGAAAATAAGACCTAGCGCCTGTTTAGGAGCAAATATTAATATAAGACACTGTCTTATTTTCGGGGAAACAGGGTATGTACAGTGTATGAGATAACTACACCCCATATATATCAGTGATATGTACAGTGTATGAGGTAACTACACCCTCATATATATCAGTGATATGTACAGTGTATGAGGTAACTACACCCTCATATATAATCAGTGATATGTACAGTGTATGAGATAACTACACCCCATATATATCAGTGATATGTACAATGTATGAGGTAACAACACCCTCATATATACCAGTGATATGTACAATATATGAGGTAACTACATCCTCATATATATCAGTGATATGTACAGTGTATGAGATAACTACATCCTCATATATATCAGTGATATGTACAGTGTATGAGGTAACTACATCCTCATATATATCAGTGATATGTACAGTGTATGAGGTAACTACACCCTCATATATATCAGTGATATGTACAGTGTATGAGATAACTACATCCTCATATATATCAGTGATATGTACAGTGTATGAGGTAACTACACCCTCATATATATCAGTGTTATGTACAGTGTGTAAGGTAACTACACCCTTATATATAACAGTGATATGTACAGTGTGTGAGGTAACTTCATCCTCATATATATCAGTGATATGTACAGTGTGTGAGGTAACTACATCCTCATATATAACAGTGATATGTACAGTGTGTGAGGTAACTACATCTTCATATATAACAGTGATATGTACAGTGTGTGAGGTAACTACATCCCCATATATATCAGTGATATGTACAGTGTATGAGGTAACTACATCCTCATATATAACAGTGATATGTACAGTGTATGAGGTAACTACATCCTCATATATAACAGTGATATGTACAGTGTATGAGGTAACTACATCCCCATATATATCAGTGATATGTACAGTGTATGAGGTAACTACACCCTCATATATATCAGTGATATGTACAGTGTATGGGGTAACTACACCCTCATATATATCAGTGATATGTACAGTGTATGAGGTAACTACACCCTCATATATATCAGTGATATGTACAGTGTATGAGGTATCTACAGCCTCATATATATCAGTGATATGTACAGTGTATGAGGTAACTACATCCTCATATATATCAGTGATATGTACAGTGTATGAGGTAACTACACCCTCATATATATCAGTGATATGTACAGTGTATGAGGTAACTACATCCTCATATATATCAGTGATATGTACAGTGTGTAAGGTAACTACACCCTCATATATAACAGTGATATGTACAGTGTATGAGGTAACTACATCCTCATATATACCAGTGATATGTACAGTGTATGAGGTAACTACACCCTCATATATATCAGTGATATGTACAGTGTATGAGGTAACTACACCCTCATATATATCAGTGCTATGTACAGTGTGTGAGGTAACTTCATCCTCATATATATCAGTGATATGTACAGTGTGTGAGGTAACTACATCCTCATATATAACAGTGATATGTACAGTGTATGAGGTAACTACATCCCCATATATATCAGTGATATGTACAGTGTATGAGGTAAGTACACCCTCATATATATCAGTGATTTGTACAATGTATGGGGTAACTACACCCTCATATATATCAATTCACTGGGGAGCTAGGTTTGGTAACAACCAAGGATACACATTCGAAGAGGAAGTCACAGGTATCGTTGGAATGAAAGTAGATTAAAATATAACTTTTACTTAATTCTTTTTAAAAAACAGTTCCTCCAAAAAATATATATATATATGTGACAGCGTGTGCCAAGGGTGTAGCGTCGGGCCACACTGTCACAGGTGATACAAAAATGGGTAAAAAGGACCTCTACAGGCTAGAAGAGCACCCGGTATATAATTTACAGTTGCAGGTTAGCTACGTGGCCCGTGAGGAGGTATATCTGGAGCATGTGAGGGATACGTCCCTATGCTTAGTCTGTCCTGGATATACAAGGCAGCTCCAGTAGTGGTTACTGCTCCTATGAGGTCCTATAGTGCTACAATATTAATCGTCCTATCTTATCATCTCTCCACCTCTACGCGTTTCGCCCCGAATAATAGGGCTCGTCAGGAGAACCGTAGAGGATGACCTTAGGTGGAATGGGTACTGTATTATACACTCATTCCAGACTTAAGACGTATTTAACAGATGCCGCTGGCGTCCTGATGGTGGGCGCCAGCGTGTGGTAGTAGTAGCCACCGGCGCGGCGGATCAGCTGGTGTATAAATCCAGTTGTCCCCGCCTCCTTCGCCGGACGGGTCACCTCATTGGAGGAGCTGGTAACATCCAATCAGGAACGAGGGGTAGTGTCCATGACGTCGCAAACCCGCCCATTTCAAAATGATAGGTTAGTACGTCATCGGGGGGCGGTCCCATGCCGTTCCCACACTACACCTATTACCACGTCTGAGTGTCCGCCTCCTCAGCGTTGATTGGTTTTCATGTTGAAGGGAAGCGTGAACATTGGTCAGACGCCACATTGGTGGGTGGCGCGATGCATGGTACAGCGTTGGGACCATGTCAACATACACGCCCCCTCCCGCATACAGTGTCCGATGTCATCGGAACGACCGACACCTCTGGATTGTTGTGCTGCCGCGAGAGGGGGGTAGTAAATAGTAAGTGTCCTGGTCCATTTGTTTATTCATCTGGATGATAACCAGCAGTAAGTTAGCACAGCAGGGTAAGAAAAACATCCCTATGGGCACAGCTCCGCTGATCATTGCCAGCGCTAGTTGGCCCCCAATGTCGATATTTATTAGACATATCCAAAAGTGCACCGGGATAGTCATATCCTGCAGACATGTTGGCCTGGCAGATTAAAGTCCAGGCCCATGTCTATACGTCACATGACATAAATACCAGACAGTGAGTGCATCTAGATGCATTTGTATGGATCTCACCAGCCATATTGAGGAGATGTTAAAGGGGGCTAGTTTATGAATGGTGCAAAGGAGATATTGTCATTTAGACCTTCCGGTTTGACACAGTTCATCCGGAAGATCCATTGGGCCTCTTTTCTTAAAACGTTATTGTTCCAGTCCCCCCTTCTGGGTGATGGTCTAATTTTCTCGATGCCCTGAAATTTCAGGGCATCCAGGCTGCCACCATGATACTTGTGAACATGGTTTGCCAATGGTCTGTCCTCATTTCTTCTGATGTTCCCTACGTGGTCCAAAATCCTGACCCTTAGTTCTTTTATGGTCTTCCCCACATAGTTTAGAGGGCACGGGCAGGTGGCTAGATACACAACCCCCATGGTTCGGCAATTGATAAATTCACGGTTTTCGTAAGAAACCCCAGTGGATGCACTGCTGAATGATTTGCTTTGGTTGATGTGTTTGCATGCCTTGCAATCACCACATCTATAGGTTCCTTTGATCCTATTCTTGTGGAGCCAGGTGTTGTCTGATGCGACCGGTGCCAGATGACTATGGACTAGTCGATCGCCCAGATTTTTACCCCTTCTGTATGTGATGGCCGGATAGGCCTCTATTCTGTTCTTAAGATCATTATCGTGACGTAGGATCCCCCAGAATTTTTTGAAGGCATTTCTTACTTCTGGGGCCTTGTCATCGAAGGTTCCTATGGGTCTGATCTTATTGTCTCCAACCTCTTTTCGCTTAGGGACCAATAAGGAAGTTCTATCCAGATCCCTTGCGTGGCTTTTTGCCACCTCTAATACATTTTCGGGATATCCCCTGTTGAGGAATCGTGTCTTCAAATCCTCTGCCTTTAGATCAAAGTCCGTACGGGAGGAGCAGTTCCTTCTAATACGTAGGAACTGCCCCTTGGGTATCCCTCTTTTTAGTGTTGGTGGATGGTAGCTCTGCCACAGTAAGAGGTTATTCGAAGCAGTGGGTTTACGAAATACCGAGGTTTCAAGGCAGCCTTCTCCTTTTATGGTTATGAGGAGATCCAAGAATGAAATCGTCTCTGTCTGGATCTCAGATGTTAATCTGATGCCCAGATCATTCTCATTCAGGGTGTGTACAAAAGCAAGAAAGGATTCCTTAGTGCCCATCCATAGGAGTAGGACGTCGTCTATGAATCTAATCCATAGACTAATTTTAGACGTCCAGACCTCCATCTCCTCTGTAAAGACGAAACGCTCCTCCCACCAGCCCAGGAACAAGTTGGCATACGTGGGGGCCATCGGGCTCCCCATCGCAGTGCCCCTGAGCTGGTGGAAGAAGCGTCCGTCAAACAGGAAATAGTTGTGTTCAAGAATGAAGGTTACAAGATCCATAACAAGCTGATTGTGAGTAGCCAGATGTGAGCCTCTCGTGGATAGAAAGTATCTTACTCCATTACAGCCCTCCTCATGTGGGATGGAGCTGTATAAAGCCTCTACATCCAGGCTGGCCAACAGGGTACCCTGAGGGACCGTGATGTCATCTAGTCTCCTCAGGACATCCATCGTATCTCTCACATACGATGGGAGTGCTAGTACAAACGGACGCAGGATTTTGTCCACGTATGTAGATATACCCTGAGTTAGGCTGTTGATGCCTGAAACAATGGGTCGTCCTTTTAAGGGTGGATAGCCCTTATGTACCTTGGGTAGGCAGTAGAAGGTGGCAATGGTTGGGTATTTGGGCAATAAGAAGTCAAGTTCATGTTTATCAATTAAGCCCATTTCCATAGCCGTGGACAAAATCCTCCTTAACTGTACTGCAAACGTCTGAGTCGGGTCCTGTTGTAATACCCTATAGCACTCATTATCCCCAAGAATTGTTTGGCACATCAGCTTATAATCATTCCTCTCCATCACCACCACGTTTCCCCCCTTGTCCGATGCTTTTATTATTATGGAGTGATCATTCTCCAAGGACAAAAGGGCATGAATCTGATTCCTATCAAGGTTCGATCTAGACCTGTCTGGGCCTGATAGGGTACTGATTTCCTTAATAACCAACTCCTCAAAGATATCGATGGTACTGGTGTCAAACACTGGGGGGTTTGCTCTACTCTTATTTTTCAGGTCTGTGAATGGACCTTCTCCTAGGGATCTTTGCCCTTCGTCCCAGAGTTCCTCCAGCGTTCTGAGATTAGTTAAATCGGATTCTTCTATACCCAAAGCTCTACAGGTTTTACGATCGTTGATGGCCATGAATTTGGCCCATCGTAGTTTACGGGTGAACAATGCTATGTCCTTCACCCATGTAAATTGGTCAAACCTACATGTGGGCACAAACGACAGACCTTTGGCCAATACTTGAAGTTCAGAAGTGGAGAGTGACCGTTTGGAGAGATTGATGATTTGTAAATTATCTCCCGTGTTGGTGGTTGTTGTAAATGTTTCCTCCTGATTCCTTGTTCTGTACATGGTCTGGTGGGTAGGGATTAGGGTCTGTGATACTAGGGTGGTGGTTGGTCCTTGCGTTCTCGCAAGAGGTATTGGGTGATGGGGGGGACCTGGGACAAAAAAGGCTGTTCACTGCCCTGGGTCCCTGTAGATCCTCTACCTCTTCCTCTCGCTCTACCCCTACCACCCCTATCACCCCTGTTACGAGCTCCTCCTCTTGGGGTCCCTCTTTGTTTATTTCTATTATGCTGTTTCGTATTGGACCTTTCAGTGTCGGACAGGTCGTATTCCGACGCTGAATTTTCTGATTCAGAGATTGATTGAGCTAGGGTCACTGAATCGTAAGCCCTGTTTTCTTTGAAGTCTGCTAAATCTCTTAGATATTGGAAATGTTTTCGATTTTTTATAAAGTTGGTATACTTTTCAATATCTGATTGCAGGCTTCTTTCTCTTTTCTCGAATTCACTATCGGAGGAGAACGATCTGGCATTGGCAATAGCCTCTTTTAGGCATGATGCATGTTTCTCCAAAGCCAGCTTTTCTTCCTCTAATAGAAACCCAATCAGTCTGAGAGAGCTCTCAGTCACTTCTTTCTCCCATTTGGTGACTAAAGCGGGATTCCTGAATCGCTTAGCTGGCAATATTGGATTGCGGAGTCCTCTAGGGATTATTTTGTTATTTAAATAATTTGTCAATCCTTGAATCTCCCACCATGACCTGGTATACTCTTTGTATACGGTAGTGAGATATCTGAATGCACCTTTGATAGATGTAGGTGTTATGTTTAATGGTAATTCTGTCTCAGAGAAAACATTTTTGGCTTCATGCAGCCACTGTTCGGTATTTATGTCATTGGACAGGAACCCTGCCATATGAATGAAGATACAGTTTGAACGCTCAAAGAAAATAAAGAAACAATTCACTGGGGAGCTAGGTTTGGTAACAACCAAGGATACACATTCGAAGAGGAAGTCACAGGTATCGTTGGAATGAAAGTAGATTAAAATATAACTTTTACTTAATTCTTTTTAAAAAACAGTTCCTCCAAAAAATATATATATATATGTGACAGCGTGTGCCAAGGGTGTAGCGTCGGGCCACACTGTCACAGGTGATACAAAAATGGGTAAAAAGGACCTCTACAGGCTAGAAGAGCACCCGGTATATAATTTACAGTTGCAGGTTAGCTACGTGGCCCGTGAGGAGGTATATCTGGAGCATGTGAGGGATACGTCCCTATGCTTAGTCTGTCCTGGATATACAAGGCAGCTCCAGTAGTGGTTACTGCTCCTATGAGGTCCTATAGTGCTACAATATTAATCGTCCTATCTTATCATCTCTCCACCTCTACGCGTTTCGCCCCGAATAATAGGGCTCGTCAGGAGAACCGTAGAGGATGACCTTAGGTGGAATGGGTACTGTATTATACACTCATTCCAGACTTAAGACGTATTTAACAGATGCCGCTGGCGTCCTGATGGTGGGCGCCAGCGTGTGGTAGTAGTAGCCACCGGCGCGGCGGATCAGCTGGTGTATAAATCCAGTTGTCCCCGCCTCCTTCGCCGGACGGGTCACCTCATTGGAGGAGCTGGTAACATCCAATCAGGAACGAGGGGTAGTGTCCATGACGTCGCAAACCCGCCCATTTCAAAATGATAGGTTAGTACGTCATCGGGGGGCGGTCCCATGCCGTTCCCACACTACACCTATTACCACGTCTGAGTGTCCGCCTCCTCAGCGTTGATTGGTTTTCATGTTGAAGGGAAGCGTGAACATTGGTCAGACGCCACATTGGTGGGTGGCGCGATGCATGGTACAGCGTTGGGACCATGTCAACATACACGCCCCCTCCCGCATACAGTGTCCGATGTCATCGGAACGACCGACACCTCTGGATTGTTGTGCTGCCGCGAGAGGGGGGTAGTAAATAGTAAGTGTCCTGGTCCATTTGTTTATTCATCTGGATGATAACCAGCAGTAAGTTAGCACAGCAGGGTAAGAAAAACATCCCTATGGGCACAGCTCCGCTGATCATTGCCAGCGCTAGTTGGCCCCCAATGTCGATATTTATTAGACATATCCAAAAGTGCACCGGGATAGTCATATCCTGCAGACATGTTGGCCTGGCAGATTAAAGTCCAGGCCCATGTCTATACGTCACATGACATAAATACCAGACAGTGAGTGCATCTAGATGCATTTGTATGGATCTCACCAGCCATATTGAGGAGATGTTAAAGGGGGCTAGTTTATGAATGGTGCAAAGGAGATATTGTCATTTAGACCTTCCGGTTTGACACAGTTCATCCGGAAGATCCATTGGGCCTCTTTTCTTAAAACGTTATTGTTCCAGTCCCCCCTTCTGGGTGATGGTCTAATTTTCTCGATGCCCTGAAATTTCAGGGCATCCAGGCTGCCACCATGATACTTGTGAACATGGTTTGCCAATGGTCTGTCCTCATTTCTTCTGATGTTCCCTACGTGGTCCAAAATCCTGACCCTTAGTTCTTTTATGGTCTTCCCCACATAGTTTAGAGGGCACGGGCAGGTGGCTAGATACACAACCCCCATGGTTCGGCAATTGATAAATTCACGGTTTTCGTAAGAAACCCCAGTGGATGCACTGCTGAATGATTTGCTTTGGTTGATGTGTTTGCATGCCTTGCAATCACCACATCTATAGGTTCCTTTGATCCTATTCTTGTGGAGCCAGGTGTTGTCTGATGCGACCGGTGCCAGATGACTATGGACTAGTCGATCGCCCAGATTTTTACCCCTTCTGTATGTGATGGCCGGATAGGCCTCTATTCTGTTCTTAAGATCATTATCGTGACGTAGGATCCCCCAGAATTTTTTGAAGGCATTTCTTACTTCTGGGGCCTTGTCATCGAAGGTTCCTATGGGTCTGATCTTATTGTCTCCAACCTCTTTTCGCTTAGGGACCAATAAGGAAGTTCTATCCAGATCCCTTGCGTGGCTTTTTGCCACCTCTAATACATTTTCGGGATATCCCCTGTTGAGGAATCGTGTCTTCAAATCCTCTGCCTTTAGATCAAAGTCCGTACGGGAGGAGCAGTTCCTTCTAATACGTAGGAACTGCCCCTTGGGTATCCCTCTTTTTAGTGTTGGTGGATGGTAGCTCTGCCACAGTAAGAGGTTATTCGAAGCAGTGGGTTTACGAAATACCGAGGTTTCAAGGCAGCCTTCTCCTTTTATGGTTATGAGGAGATCCAAGAATGAAATCGTCTCTGTCTGGATCTCAGATGTTAATCTGATGCCCAGATCATTCTCATTCAGGGTGTGTACAAAAGCAAGAAAGGATTCCTTAGTGCCCATCCATAGGAGTAGGACGTCGTCTATGAATCTAATCCATAGACTAATTTTAGACGTCCAGACCTCCATCTCCTCTGTAAAGACGAAACGCTCCTCCCACCAGCCCAGGAACAAGTTGGCATACGTGGGGGCCATCGGGCTCCCCATCGCAGTGCCCCTGAGCTGGTGGAAGAAGCGTCCGTCAAACAGGAAATAGTTGTGTTCAAGAATGAAGGTTACAAGATCCATAACAAGCTGATTGTGAGTAGCCAGATGTGAGCCTCTCGTGGATAGAAAGTATCTTACTCCATTACAGCCCTCCTCATGTGGGATGGAGCTGTATAATGAGTGTATAATACAGTACCCATTCCACCTAAGGTCATCCTCTACGGTTCTCCTGACGAGCCCTATTATTCGGGGCGAAACGCGTAGAGGTGGAGAGATGATAAGATAGGACGATTAATATTGTAGCACTATAGGACCTCATAGGAGCAGTAACCACTACTGGAGCTGCCTTGTATATCCAGGACAGACTAAGCATAGGGACGTATCCCTCACATGCTCCAGATATACCTCCTCACGGGCCACGTAGCTAACCTGCAACTGTAAATTATATACCGGGTGCTCTTCTAGCCTGTAGAGGTCCTTTTTACCCATTTTTGTATCACCTGTGACAGTGTGGCCCGACGCTACACCCTTGGCACACGCTGTCACATATATATATATATTTTTTGGAGGAACTGTTTTTTAAAAAGAATTAAGTAAAAGTTATATTTTAATCTACTTTCATTCCAACGATACCTGTGACTTCCTCTTCGAATGTGTATCCTTGGTTGTTACCAAACCTAGCTCCCCAGTGAATTGTTTCTTTATTTTCTTTGAGCGTTCAAACTGTATCTTCATTCATATGGCAGGGTTCCTGTCCAATGACATAAATACCGAACAGTGGCTGCATGAAGCCAAAAATGTTTTCTCTGAGACAGAATTACCATTAAACATAACACCTACATCTATCAAAGGTGCATTCAGATATCTCACTACCGTATACAAAGAGTATACCAGGTCATGGTGGGAGATTCAAGGATTGACAAATTATTTAAATAACAAAATAATCCCTAGAGGACTCCGCAATCCAATATTGCCAGCTAAGCGATTCAGGAATCCCGCTTTAGTCACCAAATGGGAGAAAGAAGTGACTGAGAGCTCTCTCAGACTGATTGGGTTTCTATTAGAGGAAGAAAAGCTGGCTTTGGAGAAACATGCATCATGCCTAAAAGAGGCTATTGCCAATGCCAGATCGTTCTCCTCCGATAGTGAATTCGAGAAAAGAGAAAGAAGCCTGCAATCAGATATTGAAAAGTATACCAACTTTATAAAAAATCGAAAACATTTCCAATATCTAAGAGATTTAGCAGACTTCAAAGAAAACAGGGCTTACGATTCAGTGACCCTAGCTCAATCAATCTCTGAATCAGAAAATTCAGCGTCGGAATACGACCTGTCCGACACTGAAAGGTCCAATACGAAACAGCATAATAGAAATAAACAAAGAGGGACCCCAAGAGGAGGAGCTCGTAACAGGGGTGATAGGGGTGGTAGGGGTAGAGCAAGAGGAAGAGGTAGAGGATCTACAGGGACCCAGGGCAGTGAACAGCCTTTTTTGTCCCAGGTCCCCCCCATCACCCAATACCTCTTGCGAGAACGCAAGGACCAACCACCACCCTAGTATCACAGACCCTAATCCCTACCCACCAGACCATGTACAGAACAAGGAATCAGGAGGAAACATTTACAACAACCACCAACACGGGAGATAATTTACAAATCATCAATCTCTCCAAACGGTCACTCTCCACTTCTGAACTTCAAGTATTGGCCAAAGGTCTGTCGTTTGTGCCCACATGTAGGTTTGACCAATTTACATGGGTGAAGGACATAGCATTGTTCACCCGTAAACTACGATGGGCCAAATTCATGGCCATCAACGATCGTAAAACCTGTAGAGCTTTGGGTATAGAAGAATCCGATTTAACTAATCTCAGAACGCTGGAGGAACTCTGGGACGAAGGGCAAAGATCCCTAGGAGAAGGTCCATTCACAGACCTGAAAAATAAGAGTAGAGCAAACCCCCCAGTGTTTGACACCAGTACCATCGATATCTTTGAGGAGTTGGTTATTAAGGAAATCAGTACCCTATCAGGCCCAGACAGGTCTAGATCGAACCTTGATAGGAATCAGATTCATGCCCTTTTGTCCTTGGAGAATGATCACTCCATAATAATAAAAGCATCGGACAAGGGGGGAAACGTGGTGGTGATGGAGAGGAATGATTATAAGCTGATGTGCCAAACAATTCTTGGGGATAATGAGTGCTATAGGGTATTACAACAGGACCCGACTCAGACGTTTGCAGTACAGTTAAGGAGGATTTTGTCCACGGCTATGGAAATGGGCTTAATTGATAAACATGAACTTGACTTCTTATTGCCCAAATACCCAACCATTGCCACCTTCTACTGCCTACCCAAGGTACATAAGGGCTATCCACCCTTAAAAGGACGACCCATTGTTTCAGGCATCAACAGCCTAACTCAGGGTATATCTACATACGTGGACAAAATCCTGCGTCCGTTTGTACTAGCACTCCCATCGTATGTGAGAGATACGATGGATGTCCTGAGGAGACTAGATGACATCACGGTCCCTCAGGGTACCCTGTTGGCCAGCCTGGATGTAGAGGCTTTATACAGCTCCATCCCACATGAGGAGGGCTGTAATGGAGTAAGATACTTTCTATCCACGAGAGGCTCACATCTGGCTACTCACAATCAGCTTGTTATGGATCTTGTAACCTTCATTCTTGAACACAACTATTTCCTGTTTGACGGACGCTTCTTCCACCAGCTCAGGGGCACTGCGATGGGGAGCCCGATGGCCCCCACGTATGCCAACTTGTTCCTGGGCTGGTGGGAGGAGCGTTTCGTCTTTACAGAGGAGATGGAGGTCTGGACGTCTAAAATTAGTCTATGGATTAGATTCATAGACGACGTCCTACTCCTATGGATGGGCACTAAGGAATCCTTTCTTGCTTTTGTACACACCCTGAATGAGAATGATCTGGGCATCAGATTAACATCTGAGATCCAGACAGAGACGATTTCATTCTTGGATCTCCTCATAACCATAAAAGGAGAAGGCTGCCTTGAAACCTCGGTATTTCGTAAACCCACTGCTTCGAATAACCTCTTACTGTGGCAGAGCTACCATCCACCAACACTAAAAAGAGGGATACCCAAGGAGCAGTTCCTACGTATTAGAAGGAACTGCTCCTCCCGTACGGACTTTGATCTAAAGGCAGAGGATTTGAAGACACGATTCCTCAACAGGGGATATCCCGAAAATGTATTAGAGGTGGCAAAAAGCCACGCAAGGGATCTGGATAGAACTTCCTTATTGGTCCCTAAGCGAAAAGAGGTTGGAGACAATAAGATCAGACCCATAGGAACCTTCGATGACAAGGCCCCAGAAGTAAGAAATGCCTTCAAAAAATTCTGGGGGATCCTACGTCACGATAATGATCTTAAGAACAGAATAGAGGCCTATCCGGCCATCACATACAGAAGGGGTAAAAATCTGGGCGATCGACTAGTCCATAGTCATCTGGCACCGGTCGCATCAGACAACACCTGGCTCCAATAGATGTGGTGATTGCAAGGCATGCAAACACATCAACCAAAGCAAATCATTCAGCAGTGCATCCACTGGGGTTTCTTACGAAAACCGTGAATTTATCAATTGCCGAACCATGGGGGTTGTGTATCTAGCCACCTGCCCGTGCCCTCTAAACTATGTGGGGAAGACCATAAAAGAACTAAGGGTCAGGATTTTGGACCACGTAGGGAACATCAGAAGAAATGAGGACAGACCATTGGCAAACCATGTTCACAAGTATCATGGTGGCAGCCTGGATGCCCTGAAATTTCAGGGCATCGAGAAAATTAGACCATCACCCAGAAGGGGGGACTGGAACAATAACGTTTTAAGAAAAGAGGCCCAATGGATCTTCCGGATGAACTGTGTCAAACCGGAAGGTCTAAATGACAATATCTCCTTTGCACCATTCATAAACTAGCCCCCTTTAACATCTCCTCAATATGGCTGGTGAGATCCATACAAATGCATCTAGATGCACTCACTGTCTGGTATTTATGTCATGTGACGTATAGACATGGGCCTGGACTTTAATCTGCCAGGCCAACATGTCTGCAGGATATGACTATCCCGGTGCACTTTTGGATATGTCTAATAAATATCGACATTGGGGGCCAACTAGCGCTGGCAATGATCAGCGGAGCTGTGCCCATAGGGATGTTTTTCTTACCCTGCTGTGCTAACTTACTGCTGGTTATCATCCAGATGAATAAACAAATGGACCAGGACACTTACTATTTACTACCCCCCTCTCGCGGCAGCACAACAATCCAGAGGTGTCGGTCGTTCCGATGACATCGGACACTGTATGCGGGAGGGGGCGTGTATGTTGACATGGTCCCAACGCTGTACCATGCATCGCGCCACCCACCAATGTGGCGTCTGACCAATGTTCACGCTTCCCTTCAACATGAAAACCAATCAACGCTGAGGAGGCGGACACTCAGACGTGGTAATAGGTGTAGTGTGGGAACGGCATGGGACCGCCCCCCGATGACGTACTAACCTATCATTTTGAAATGGGCGGGTTTGCGACGTCATGGACACTACCCCTCGTTCCTGATTGGATGTTACCAGCTCCTCCAATGAGGTGACCCGTCCGGCGAAGGAGGCGGGGACAACTGGATTTATACACCAGCTGATCCGCCGCGCCGGTGGCTACTACTACCACACGCTGGCGCCCACCATCAGGACGCCAGCGGCATCTGTTAAATACGTCTTAAGTCTGGAATGAGTGTATAATACAGTACCCATTCCACCTAAGGTCATCCTCTACGGTTCTCCTGACGAGCCCTATTATTCGGGGCGAAACGCGTAGAGGTGGAGAGATGATAAGATAGGACGATTAATATTGTAGCACTATAGGACCTCATAGGAGCAGTAACCACTACTGGAGCTGCCTTGTATATCCAGGACAGACTAAGCATAGGGACGTATCCCTCACATGCTCCAGATATACCTCCTCACGGGCCACGTAGCTAACCTGCAACTGTAAATTATATACCGGGTGCTCTTCTAGCCTGTAGAGGTCCTTTTTACCCATTTTTGTATCACCTGTGACAGTGTGGCCCGACGCTACACCCTTGGCACACGCTGTCACATATATATATATATTTTTTGGAGGAACTGTTTTTTAAAAAGAATTAAGTAAAAGTTATATTTTAATCTACTTTACCCTCATATATATCAGTGATATATACAGTGTGTGAGGTAACAACATCATCATATATATCAGTGATATGTACAGTGTATGAGGTAACTACATCCTCATATATATCAGTGATATGTACAGTGTTTGAGATAACTACATCCTCATATATATCAGTGATATGTACAGTGTATGAGGTAACTACACCCTCATATATACCAGTGATATGTACAGTGTATGAGGTAACTACACCCTCATATATATCAGTGATATGTACAGTGTGTGAGGTAACTACATCATCATATATATCAGTGATATGTACAGTGTATGAGGTAACTACATCCTCATATATATCTGTGATATGTACAGTGTATGAGATAACTACATCCTCATATATATCAGTGATATGTACAGTGTATGAGGTAACTACATCCTCATATATATCAGCGATATGTACAGTATATGGGGTAACTACACCCTCATATATATATATATATATATCAGTGATATGTATAGTGTATGAGATAACTACACCCCATATATATCAGTGATATGTATAGTGTATGAGATAACTACCCCCCATATATATCAGTGATATGTATAGTGTATGGGGTAACTACATCCTCATATATATCAGTGATATGTACAGTGTATGAGGTAACTACATCCTCATATATATATCAGTGATATGTACAGTGTATGAGGTAACTACATCCTCATATATATCAGTGATATGTACAGTGTATGAGGTAACTACATCCTCATATATATCAGTGATATGTACAGTGTATGAGGTAACTACACCCTCATATATATCAGTGATATGTACAGTGTATGAGGTAACTACATCCTCATATATATCAGTGATATGTACAGTGTATGAGGTAACTACACCCTCATATATATCAGTGATATGTACAGTGTATGAGGTAACTACATCCTCATATATATCAGTGATATGTACAGTGTATGAGGTAACTACACCCTCATATATATCAGTGATATGTACAGTGTATGAGGTAACGACATCCTCAAATATATCAGTGTTATGTACAGTGTATGAGGTAATTACACCCTCATATATATCAGTGATATGTACGGTGTATGAGGTAACTACATCCTCATATATGTCAGTGATATGTACAGTGTATGAGGTAACTACATCCTCATATATATCAGTGATATGTACAGTGTGTGAGGTAACTACATCCTCATATATATCAGTGATATGTACAGTGTATAAGGTAACGACATCCTCAAATATATCAGTGTTATGTACAGTGTATGAGGTAACTACATCCTCAAATATATCAGTGATATGTACAGTGTATGAGGTAACTACACCCTCATATATATCAGTGATATGTACAGTGTATAAGGTAACTACACCCTCATATATATCAGTGTTATGTACAGTGTGTGAGGTAACTACACCCTCATATATATCAGTGTTATGTACAGTGTGTAAGGTAACTACACCCTTATATATAACAGTGATATGTACAGTGTGTGAGGTAACTTCATCCTCATATATATCAGTGATATGTACAGTGTGTGAGGTAACTACATCCTCATATATAACAGTGATATGTACAGTGTGTGAGGTAACTACATCTTCATATATAACAGTGATATGTACAGTGTATAAGGTAACTACATCCCCATATATATCAGTGATATGTACAGTGTATGAGGTAAGTACACCCTCATATATATCAGTGATTTGTACAATGTATGGGGAAACTACACCCTCATATATATCAGTGATATATACAGTGTGTGAGGTAACTACATCATCATATATATCAGTGATATGTACAGTGTGTGAGGTAACTACATCCTCATATATATCAGTGATATGTACAGTGTATGAGATAACTACATCCTCATATATATCAGTGATATGTACAGTGTATGAGGTAACTACACCCTCATATATACCAGTGATATGTACAGTGTATGAGGTAACTACACCCTCATATATATCAGTGATATGTACAGTGTATGAGGTAATTACACCCTCACAAATATCAGTGTTATGTACAGTGTGTGAGGTAACTACACCCTCATATATATCAGTGGTATGTACAGTGTGTGAGGTAACTACACCCTCACATATATCAGTGTTATGTACAGTGTATGAGGTAACTACATCCTCATATATATCAGTGATATGTACAGTGTATGAGGTAACTACCCCCCATATATATCAGTGATATGTACAGTGTATGGGGTAACTACACCCTCATATATATCAGTGATATGTACAGTGTATGAGGTAACTACATCCTCATATATATCAGTGATATGTACAGTGTATGAGGTAACTACATCCTCATATATATCAGTGATATGTGCAGTGTGTGAGGTAACTACATCCTCATATATAACAGTGATATGTACAGTGTGTGAGGTAACTACATTCTCATATATATCAGTGATATTTTCAGTGTATGAGGTAACTACATCCTCAAATATATCAGTGTTATGTACAGTGTGTGAGGTAACTACACCCTCATATTTATCAGTGATATGTACAGTGTGTGAGGTAACTACATCCTCATATATATCAGTGATATGTACAGCGTATGAGGTAACTACATCTACATAAATATCAGTGATATGTACAGTGTATGGGGTAACTACATCCTCATATATACCAGTGATATGTACAGTGTATGAGGTAACTACACCCTCATATATAATCATTGATATGTACAGTGTATGAGATAACTACACCCCATATATATCAGTGATATGTACAGTGTATGAGGTAACTACACCCTCATATATATCAGTGATATGTACAGTGTATGAGGTAACTACACCCTCATATATAATCAGTGATATGTACAGTGTATGAGATAACTACACCCCATATATATCAGTGATATGTACAATGTATGAGGTAACAATACCCTCATATATACCAGTGATATGTACAATATATGAGGTAACTACATCCTCATATATATCAGTGATATGTACAGTGTATGAGATAACTACATCCTCATATATATCAGTGATATGTACAGTGTATGAGGTAACTACATCCTCATATATATCAGTGATATGTACAGTGTATGAGGTAACTACACCCTCATATATATCAGTGATATGTACAGTGTATGAGATAACTACATCCTCATATATATCAGTGATATGTACAGTGTATGAGGTAACTACACCCTCATATATATCAGTGTTATGTACAGTGTGTAAGGTAACTACACCCTTATATATAACAGTGATATGTACAGTGTGTGAGGTAACTTCATCCTCATATATATCAGTGATATGTACAGTGTGTGAGGTAACTACACCCTCATATATATCAGTGATATGTACAGTGTATGAGGTAACGACATCCTCAAATATATCAGTGTTATGTACAGTGTATGAGGTAACTACACCCTCATATATATCAGTGATATGTACAGTGTATGAGGTAACTACATCCTCAAATATATCAGTGTTATGTACAGTGTATGAGGTAACTACACCCTCATATATATCAGTGATATGTACAGTGTATGAGGTAACTACATCCTCATATATATCAGTGATATGTACAGTGTATGAGGTAACTACACCCTCATATATATCAGTGATATGTACAGTGTATGAGGTAACTACACCCTCATATATATCAGTGATATGTACAGTGTATGAGGTAACTACACCCTCATATATATCAGTGATATGTACAGTGTATGAGGTAACTACACCCTCATATATATCAGTGATATGTACAGTGTATGAGGTAACTACACCCTCATGTATATCAGTGATATGTACAGTGTATGAGGTAACTATACCCTCATATATATCAGTGATATATACAGTGTGTGAGCTAACTACATCATCATATATATCAGTGATATGTACAGTGTATGAGGTAAGTACACCCTCATATATATCAGTGATATGTACAGTGTATGAGGTAACTACACCCTCATATATATCAGTGATATGTACAGTGTATGAGGTAACTACATCCTCATATATATCAGTGATATGTACAGTGTATGAGGTAACTACATCCTCATATATATCAGTGATATGTACAGTGTATGAGGTAACTACACCCTCATATATATCAGTGATATGTACAGTGTGTGAGGTAACTACATCCTCATATATATCAGTGATATTTACAGTGTGTGAGGTAACTACACCTTCATATATATCAGTGATATGTACAGTGTATGAGGTAACTACACCCTCATATATATCAGTGATATGTACAGTGTATGAGGTAACTACACCCTCATATATATCAGTGATATGTACAGTGTGTGAGGTAACTACATCCTCATATATATCAGTGATATGTACAGTGTATGAGGTAACTACACCCTCATATATATCAGTGATATGTATAGTGTATGAGGTAACTACACCCTCATATATATCAGTGATATGTACAGTGTATGAGGTAACTACACCCCATATATATCAGTGATATGTACAGTGTATGAGGTAACTACATCCTCATATATATCAGTGATATGTACAGTGTATGAGGTAACTACACCCTCATATATATCAGTGATATGTACAGTGTATGGGGTAACTACATTCTCATATATATCAGTGATATGTACAGTGTGTGAGGTAACTACACCCTCATATATATCAGTGATATGTACAGTGTATGAGGTAACTACATCCTCATATATATCAGTGATATGTACATTGTATGGGGTAACTACACCCTCATATATATCAGTGATATGTACAGTGTATGAGGTAACTACATCCTCATATATATCAGTGATATGTACAGTGTATGAGGTAACTACATCCTCATATATATCAGTGATATGTACAGTGTATGATGTAACTACATCCTCATATATATCAGTGATATGTGCAGTGTGTGAGGTAACTACATCCTCATATATAACAGTGATATGTACAGTGTGTGAGGTAACTACATCCTCATATATATCAGTGATATGTGCAGTGTATGAGGTAACTACATCCTCAAATATATCAGTGTTATGTACAGTGTGTAAGGTAACTACACCCTCATATATATCAGTGATATGTACAGTGTGTGAGGTAACTACACCTTCATATATATCAGTGATATGTACAGTGTATGAGGTAACTACATCCTCATATATATCAGCAATATGTACAGTGTATGAGGTAACTACACCCTCATATATATCAGTGATATGTACAGTGTATGAGGTAACTACACCCTCATATATAATCAGTGATATGTACAGTGTATGAGATAACTACACCCCATATATATCAGTGATATGTACAGTGTATGAGATAACTACACCCCATATATATCAGTGATATGTACAATGTATGAGGTAACAACACCCTCATATATACCAGTGATATGTACAGTGTATGAGGTAACAACACCCTCATATATACCAGTGATATGTACAGTGTATGAGGTAACTACACCCTCAAATATACCAGTGATATGTACAATGTATGAGGTAACTACATCCTCATATATATCAGTGATATGTACAATGTATGAGGTAACTACACCCTCATATATACCAGTGATATGTAAAATGTATGAGGTAACTACATCCTCATATATACCAGTGATATGTACAATGTATGAGGTAACTACATCCTCATATATATCATTGATATGTACAGTGTGTGAGGTAACTACATCCTCATATATATCAGTGATATGTACAGTGTGTGAGGTAACTACATCCTCATATATATCATTGATATGTACAGTGTGTGAGGTAACTACATCCTCATATATATCAGTGTTATGTACAGTGTGTGAGGTAACTACATCCTCATATATATCAGTGATATGTACAGTGTATGAGGTAACTACACCCTCATATATATCAGTGATATGTATAGTGTATGAGGTAACTACACCCCATATATATCAGTGATATGTACAATGTAAGAGGTAACAACACCCTCATATATACCAGTGATATGTACAGTGTATGAGGTAACTACATCCTCATATATGTCAGTGATATGTACAGTGTATGAGGTAACTACACCCTCATATATACCAGTGATATGTACAATGTATGAGGTAACTACATCCTCATATATATCAGTGATATGTACAATGTATGAGGTAACTACATCCTCATATATACCAGTGATATGTACAATGTATGAGGTAACTACATCCTCATATATATCATTGATATGTACAGTGTGTGAGGTAACTACATCCCCATATATATATATCAGTGATATGTACAGTGTAAAAGGTAACTACATCCTCATATATATCAGTGATATGTACAGTGTGTGAGGTAACTACACCCTCATATATACCAGTGATATGTACAATGTATGAGGTAACTACATCCTCATATATACCAGTGATATGTACAATGTATGAGGTAACTACATCCTCATATATATCATTGATATGTACAGTGTGTGAGGTAACTACATCCCCATATATATATATCAGTGATATGTACAGTGTAAAAGGTAACTACATCCTCATATATATCAGTGATATGTACAGTGTGTGAGGTAACTACATCCTCATATATAACAGTGATTTGTACAGTGTGTGAGGTAACTACATCTTCATATATAACAGTGATATGTACAGTGTATGAGTTAACTACATCCCCATATATATCAGTGATATGTACAGTGTATGAGGTAAGTACACCCTCATATATATCAGTGATATGTACAGTGCATGAGGTAACTACACCCTCATATATATCAGTGATAAGTACAGTGTATGAGGTAACTACCTCCTCAAAAATATCAGTGTTATGTACAGTGTGTGAGGTAACTACATCCTCATATATATCAGTGATATGTACAGTGTATGAGGTAACTACACCCTCATATATATCAGTGATATGTACAGTGTATGAGGTAACTACATCCTCATATATAATCAGTGATATGTAAAGTGAATGGGATAACTACACCCTCATATATATCAGTGATATGTACAGTGTATGAGGTAACTACACCCTCATGTATTTCAGTGATATGTACAGTGTATGAGGTAAATACACCCTCATATATATCAGTGATATGTATAGTGTATGAGGTAACTACATCCTCATATATATCAGTGATATGTACAATGTATGAGGTAACTACACCCTTATATTTATCAGTGATATGTACAGTGTATGGGATAACTACACCCTCATATATATCAGTGATATGTACAGTGTATGAGGTAACTACATCCTCTTATATATCAGTGTTATGTACAGTGTGTGAGGTAACTACATCCTCTATACAGTGTATGAGGTAACTACACCCTCATATAATCAGTGATATGTACAGTGTATGAGGTAACTACACCCTCATATATAATCAGTGATATGTACAGTGTATGGGATAACTACACCCTCATATATATCAGTGATATGTACATTGTATGGGGTAACTACACCCTCATATATATCAGTGATATGTACAGTGTATGAGGTAACTACATCCTCATATATATCAGTGATATGTACAGTGTATGAGGTAACTACATCCTCATATATATCAGTGATATGTACAGTGTATGATGTAACTACATCCTCATATATATCAGTGATATGTGCAGTGTGTGAGGTAACTACATCCTCATATATAACAGTGATATGTACAGTGTGTGAGGTAACTACATCCTCATATATATCAGTGATATGTGCAGTGTATGAGGTAACTACATCCTCAAATATATCAGTGTTATGTACAGTGTGTAAGGTAACTACACCCTCATATATATCAGTGATATGTACAGTGTGTGAGGTAACTACACCTTCATATATATCAGTGATATGTACAGTGTATGAGGTAACTACATCCTCATATATATCAGCAATATGTACAGTGTATGAGGTAACTACACCCTCATATATATCAGTGATATGTACAGTGTATGAGGTAACTACACCCTCATATATAATCAGTGATATGTACAGTGTATGAGATAACTACACCCCATATATATCAGTGATATGTACAGTGTATGAGATAACTACACCCCATATATATCAGTGATATGTACAATGTATGAGGTAACAACACCCTCATATATACCAGTGATATGTACAGTGTATGAGGTAACAACACCCTCATATATACCAGTGATATGTACAGTGTATGAGGTAACTACACCCTCAAATATACCAGTGATATGTACAATGTATGAGGTAACTACATCCTCATATATATCAGTGATATGTACAATGTATGAGGTAACTACACCCTCATATATACCAGTGATATGTAAAATGTATGAGGTAACTACATCCTCATATATACCAGTGATATGTACAATGTATGAGGTAACTACATCCTCATATATATCATTGATATGTACAGTGTGTGAGGTAACTACATCCTCATATATATCAGTGATATGTACAGTGTGTGAGGTAACTACATCCTCATATATATCATTGATATGTACAGTGTGTGAGGTAACTACATCCTCATATATATCAGTGTTATGTACAGTGTGTGAGGTAACTACATCCTCATATATATCAGTGATATGTACAGTGTATGAGGTAACTACACCCTCATATATATCAGTGATATGTATAGTGTATGAGGTAACTACACCCCATATATATCAGTGATATGTACAATGTAAGAGGTAACAACACCCTCATATATACCAGTGATATGTACAGTGTATGAGGTAACTACATCCTCATATATGTCAGTGATATGTACAGTGTATGAGGTAACTACACCCTCATATATACCAGTGATATGTACAATGTATGAGGTAACTACATCCTCATATATATCAGTGATATGTACAATGTATGAGGTAACTACATCCTCATATATACCAGTGATATGTACAATGTATGAGGTAACTACATCCTCATATATATCATTGATATGTACAGTGTGTGAGGTAACTACATCCCCATATATATATATATATCAGTGATATGTACAGTGTAAAAGGTAACTACATCCTCATATATATCAGTGATATGTACAGTGTGTGAGGTAACTACATCCTCATATATAACAGTGATTTGTACAGTGTGTGAGGTAACTACATCTTCATATATAACAGTGATATGTACAGTGTATGAGTTAACTACATCCCCATATATATCAGTGATATGTACAGTGTATGAGGTAAATAACCCTCATATATATCAGTGATATGTACAGTGCATGAGGTAACTACACCCTCATATATATCAGTGATAAGTACAGTGTATGAGGTAACTACCTCCTCAAAAATATCAGTGTTATGTACAGTGTGTGAGGTAACTACATCCTCATATATATCAGTGATATGTACAGTGTATGAGGTAACTACACCCTCATATATATCAGTGATATGTACAGTGTATGAGGTAACTACATCCTCATATATATATATATATATATCAGTGATATGTACAGTGTATGAGGTAACTACACCCTCATATATAATCAGTGATATGTAAAGTGAATGGGATAACTACACCCTCATATATATCAGTGATATGTACAGTGTATGAGGTAACTACACCCTCATGTATTTCAGTGATATGTACAGTGTATGAGGTAAATACACCCTCATATATATCAGTGATATGTATAGTGTATGAGGTAACTACATCCTCATATATATCAGTGATATGTACAATGTATGAGGTAACTACACCCTTATATTTATCAGTGATATGTACAGTGTATGGGATAACTACACCCTCATATATATCAGTGATATGTACAGTGTATGAGGTAACTACATCCTCTTATATATCAGTGTTATGTACAGTGTGTGAGGTAACTACATCCTCTATACAGTGTATGAGGTAACTACACCCTCATATAATCAGTGATATGTACAGTGTATGAGGTAACTACACCCTCATATATAATCAGTGATATGTACAGTGTATGGGATAACTACACCCTCATATATATCAGTGATATGTACAGTGTATGAGGTAACTACATCCTCTTATATATCAGTGATATGTACAGTGTATAAGGTAACTACACCCTCATATATTTCAGTGATATGTACAGTGTATGAGGTAACTACACCCTCATATATATCAGTGATACGTACAGTGTATGAGGTAACTACATCCTCACATATATCAGTGATGTGTACAGTGTATGAGGTAACTACATCCTCATATATATCAGTGATATGTACAGTGTATGGGTTAACTACATCCTCATATATATCAGTGATATGTACAGTATGGGGTAACTACACCCTCATATATATCAGTGATATGTACAGTGTATGAGGTAACTACATCCTCTTATATATCAGTGATATGTACAGTGTATAAGGTAACTACACCCTCATATATTTCAGTGATATGTACAGTGTATGAGGTAACTACACCCTCATATATATCAGTGATATGTACAGTGTATGAGGTAACTACATCCTCACATATATCAGTGATGTGTACAGTGTATGAGGTAACTACATCCTCATATATATCAGTGATATGTACAGTGTATGGGGTAACTACATCCTCATATATATCAGTGATATGTACAGTATGGGGCAACTACACCCTCATATATATCAGTGATATGTACAGTGTATGAGGTAACTACATCTTCATATATATCAGTGATATGTACAGTGTATGGGGTAACTACACCCTCATATATATCAGTGTTATGTACAGTGTGTGAGGTAACTACACCCTCATATATATCAGTGATATGTACACTGTGTGAGGTAACTACACCCTCATATATATCAGTGATATGTACAGTGTATGAGGTAACTACACCCTCATATATATCAGTGATATGTTCAGTGTATGAGGTAACTACACCTCATATATACCAGTGATATGTACAGTGTATGAGTTAACTACATCCTCATATATATCAGTGATATGTACAGTGTATGAGGTAACTACACCCTCATGTATATCAATTATATATACAGTGTGTGAGGTAACTACATCATCATATATATCAGTGATATGTATAGTGTATGCGGTAACTACATTCTCATATATATCAGTGATATGTACAGTGTATGAGATAACTACACCAAATATATATCAGTGATATGTACAGTGTATGAGATAACTACACCCCATATATATCAGTGATATGTACAATGTATGAGGCAACTACACCCTCATATATATCAGTGATATGTACAGTGTATGATGTAACTACACCCTCATATATATCAGTGATATGTTCAGTGTGTGAGGTAACTACATCCTCATATATAACAGTGATATGTACAGTGTGTGAGGTAACTACATCCTCATATATAACAGTGATATGTACAATGTATAAGGTAACTACATCCATATATATATCAGTGATATGTACAGTGTGTGAGGTAACTACATCCTCATATATAACAGTGATATGTACAGTGTGTGAGGTAACTACATCCTCATATATAACAGTGATATGTACAGTGTATGAGGTAACTACATCCCCATATATATCAGTGATATGTACATTGTATGAGGTAACTACATTCTCATATATATCAGTGATATGTACAGTGTATGAGATAACTACACCCCATATATATCAGTGTTATGTACAGTGTATGAGGTAACTACATCCCCATATATATCAGTGATATGTACAGTGTATGAGGTAAGTACATCCTCATATATATCGGTGATTTGTACAATGTATGGGGTAACTACACCCTCATATATATCAGTGATATGTACAGTGTATGGGGTAACTACACCCTCATATATAATCAGTGATATGTACAGTGTATTAGGTAACTACACCCTCATATATATCAGTGATATATACAGTGTGTGAGGTAACTACATCATCATATATATCAGTGATATGTACAGTGTATGAGTAACTACATCCTCATATATATATCACTGATATGTACAGTGTATGAGGTAACTACACCCCATATATATCAGTGATATGTACAGTGTATGAGGTAACTACATCCTCATATATATCAGTAATATGTACAGTGTATGAGGTAACTACATCCTCATATATATCAGTGATATGTACAGTATGGGGTAACTACACCCTCATATATATCAGTGATATGTTCAGTGTGTGAGGTAACTACATCCTCATATATAACAGTGATATGTACAGTGTGTGAGGTAACTACATCATCATATATAACAGTGATATGAACAGTGTATGAGGTAACTACCCACCATATATATCAGTGATATGTACAGTGTATGGGGTAACTACACTCTCAAATATATCAGTGATATGTACAGTGTATGAGGTAACTACATCCTCATATATATCAGTGATATGTACAGTGTATGATGTAACTACATCCTCATATATATCAGTGATATGTGCAGTGTGTGAGGTAACTACATCCTCATATATAACAGTGATATGTACAGTGTGTGAGGTAACTACATCCTCATATATATCAGTGATATGTGCAGTGTATGAGGTAACTACATCCTCAAATATATCAGTGTTATGTACAGTGTGTAAGGTAACTACACCCTCATATATATCAGTGATATGTACAGTGTGTGAGGTAACTACACCTTCATATATATCAGTGATATGTACAGTGTATGAGGTAACTACATCCTCATATATATCAGCAATATGTACAGTGTATGAGGTAACTACACCCTCATATATATCAGTGATATGTACAGTGTATGAGGTAACTACACCCTCATATATAATCAGTGATATGTACAGTGTATGAGATAACTACACCCCATACATATCAGTGATATGTACAGTGTATGAGATAACTACACACCATATATCAGTGATATGTACAATGTATGAGGTAACAACACCCTCATATATACCAGTGATATGTACAGTGTATGAGGTAACTACATCCTCATATATGTCAGTGATATGTACAGTGTATGAGGTAACTACACCCTCAAATATACCAGTGATATGAACAATGTATGAGGTAAATACATCCTCATATATATCAGTGATATGTACAATGTATGAGGTAACTACACCCTCATATATACCAGTGATATGTACAATGTATGAGGTAACTACATCCTCATATATACCAGTGATATGTACAATGTATGAGGTAACTACATCCTCATATATATCATTGATATGTACAGTGTGTGAGGTAACTACATCCTCATATATATCAGTGATATGTACAGTGTGTGAGGTAACTACATCCTCATATATATCAGTGATATGTACAGTGTGTGAGGTAACTACATCCTCATATATAACAGTGATTTGTACAGTGTGTGAGGTAACTACATCTTCATATATAACAGTGATATGTACAGTGTATGAGTTAACTACATCCCCATATATATCAGTGATATGTACAGTGTATGAGGTAAGTACACCCTCATATATATCAGTGATAAGTACAGTGTATGAGGTAACTACACCCTCATATATATCAGTGATATGTACACTGTATAAGGTAACTACCTCCTCAAAAATATCAGTGTTATGTACAGTGTGTGAGGTAACTACATCCTCATATATATCAGTGATATGTACAGTGTATGAGGTAACTACACCCTCATATATATCAGTGATATGTATAGTGTATGAGGTAACTACACCCCATATATATCAGTGATATGTACAATGTAAGAGGTAACAACACCCTCATATATACCAGTGATATGTACAGTGTATGAGGTAACTACATCCTCATATATGTCAGTGATATGTACAGTGTATGAGGTAACTACACCCTCATATATACCAGTGATATGTACAATGTATGAGGTAACTACATCCTCATATATATCAGTGATATGTACAATGTATGAGGTAACTACACCCTCATATATACCAGTGATATGTACAATGTATGAGGTAACTACATCCTCATATATACCAGTGATATGTACAATGTATGAGGTAACTACATCCTCATATATATCATTGATATGTACAGTGTGTGAGGTAACTACATCCCCATATATATATATCAGTGATATGTACAGTGTAAAAGGTAACTACATCCTCATATATATCAGTGATATGTACAGTGTGTGAGGTAACTACATCCTCATATATAACAGTGATTTGTACAGTGTGTGAGGTAACTACATCTTCATATATAACAGTGATATGTACAGTGTATGAGTTAACTACATCCCCATATATATCAGTGATATGTACAGTGTATGAGGTAAGTACACCCTCATATATATCAGTGATATGTACAGTGTATGAGGTAACTACACCCTCATATATATCAGTGATATGTACAGTGTATGAGGTAACTACCTCCTCAAAAATATCAGTGTTATGTACAGTGTGTGAGGTAACTACATCCTCATATATATCAGTGATATGTACAGTGTATGAGGTAACTACACCCTCATATATATCAGTGATATGTACAGTGTATGAGGTAACTACATCCTCATATATATATATATATATATATATATATATATATATATCAGTGATATGTACAGTGTATGAGGTAACTACACCCTCATATATAATCAGTGATATGTAAAGTGAATGGGATAACTACACCCTCATATATATCAGTGATATGTACAGTGTATGAGGTAACTACACCCTCATGTATTTCAGTGATATGTACAGTGTATGAGGTAAATACACCCTCATATATATCAGTGATATGTATAGTGTATGAGGTAACTACATCCTCATATATATCAGTGATATGTACAATGTATGAGGTAACTACACCCTTATATTTATCAGTGATATGTACAGTGTATGGGATAACTACACCCTCATATATATCAGTGATATGTACAGTGTATGAGGTAACTACACCCTCATATATATCAGTGATATGTACAGTGTATGAGGTAACTACATCCTCTTATATATCAGTGTTATGTACAGTGTGTGAGGTAACTACATCCTCTATACAGTGTATGAGGTAACTACACCCTCATATATATCAGTGATATGTACAGTGTATGAGGTAACTACACCCTCATATATAATCAGTGATATGTACAGTGTATGGGATAACTACACCCTCATATATATCAGTGATATGTACAGTGTATGAGGTAATTACATCCTCTTATATATCAGTGATATGTACAGTGTATAAGGTAACTACACCCTCATATATTTCAGTGATATGTACAGTGTATGAGGTAACTACACCCTCATATATATCAGTGATATGTACAGTGTATGAGGTAACTACATCCTCACATATATCAGTGATGTGTACAGTGTATGAGGTAACTACATCCTCATATATATCAGTGATATGTACAGTGTATGGGGTAACTACATCCTCATATATATCAGTGATATGTACAGTATGGGGTAACTACACCCTCATATATATCAGTGATATGTACAGTGTATGAGGTAACTACATCCTCTAATATATCAGTGATATGTACAGTGTATAAGGTAACTACACCCTCATATATTTCAGTGATATGTACAGTGTATGAGGTAACTACACCCTCATATATATCAGTGATATGTACAGTGTATGAGGTAACTACATCCTCACATATATCAGTGATGTGTACAGTGTATGAGGTAACTACATCCTCATATATATCAGTGATATGTACAGTGTATGGGGTAACTACATCCTCATATATATCAGTGATATGTACAGTATGGGGTAACTACACCCTCATATATATCAGTGATATGTACAGTGTATGAGGTAACTACATCCTCATATATATCAGTGATATGTACAGTGTATGGGGTAACTACACCCTCATATATATCAGTGTTATGTACAGTGTGTGAGGTAACTACACCCTCATATATATCAGTGATATGTACAGTGTGTGAGGTAACTACACCCTCATATATATCAGTGATATGTACAGTGTATGAGGTAACTACACCCTCATATATATCAGTGATATGTTCAGTGTATGAGGTAACTACACCTCATATATACCAGTGATATGTACAGTGTATGAGTTAACTACATCCTCATATATATCAGTGATATGTACAGTGTATGAGGTAACTACACCCTCATGTATATCAGTTATATATACAGTGTGTGAGGTAACTACATCATCATATATATCAGTGATATGTATAGTGTATGAGGTAACTACATTCTCATATATATCAGTGATATGTACAGTGTATGAGATAACTACACCAAATATATATCAGTGATATGTACAGTGTATGAGATAACCACACCCCATATATATCAGTGATATGTACAATGTATGAGGCAACTACACCCTCATATATATCAGTGATATGTACAGTGTATGATGTAACTACATCCTCATATATATCAGTGATATGTACAGTGTATGAGGTAACTACACTCTCATATATATCAGTGATATGTACAGTGTATGAGGTAACTACACCCTCATATATAATCAGTGAAATGTACAGTGTATGAGATAACTACACCCCATATATATCAGTGATATGTACAATGTATAAGGTAACTACATCCTCATATATATCAGTGATATGTACAGTGTGTGAGGTAACTACATCCTCATATATAACAGTGATATGTACAGTGTGTGAGGTAACTACATCCTCATATATAACAGTGATATGTACAGTGTATGAGGTAACTACATCCCCATATATATCAGTGATATGTACATTGTATGAGGTAACTACATTCTCATATATATCAGTGATATGTACAGTGTATGAGATAACTACACCCCATATATATCAGTGTTATGTACAGTGTATGAGGTAACTACATCCCCATATATATCAGTGATATGTACAGTGTATGAGGTAAGTACATCCTCATATATATCGGTGATTTGTACAATGTATGGGGTAACTACACCCTCATATATATCAGTGATATGTACAGTGTATGAGGTAACTACATCCTCTTATATATCAGTGTTATGTACAGTGTGTGAGGTAACTACATCCTCTATACAGTGTATGAGGTAACTACACCCTCATATATATCAGTGATATGTACAGTGTATGAGGTAACTACACCCTCATATATAATCAGTGATATGTACAGTGTATGGGATAACTACACCCTCATATATATCAGTGATATGTACAGTGTATGAGGTAATTACATCCTCTTATATATCAGTGATATGTACAGTGTATAAGGTAACTACACCCTCATATATTTCAGTGATATGTACAGTGTATGAGGTAACTACACCCTCATATATATCAGTGATATGTACAGTGTATGAGGTAACTACATCCTCACATATATCAGTGATGTGTACAGTGTATGAGGTAACTACATCCTCATATATATCAGTGATATGTACAGTGTATGGGGTAACTACATCCTCATATATATCAGTGATATGTACAGTATGGGGTAACTACACCCTCATATATATCAGTGATATGTACAGTGTATGAGGTAACTACATCCTCTAATATATCAGTGATATGTACAGTGTATAAGGTAACTACACCCTCATATATTTCAGTGATATGTACAGTGTATGAGGTAACTACACCCTCATATATATCAGTGATATGTACAGTGTATGAGGTAACTACATCCTCACATATATCAGTGATGTGTACAGTGTATGAGGTAACTACATCCTCATATATATCAGTGATATGTACAGTATGGGGTAACTACATCCTCATATATATCAGTGATATGTACAGTATGGGGTAACTACACCCTCATATATATCAGTGATATGTACAGTGTATGAGGTAACTACATCCTCATATATATCAGTGATATGTACAGTGTATGGGGTAACTACACCCTCATATATATCAGTGTTATGTACAGTGTGTGAGGTAACTACACCCTCATATATATCAGTGATATGTACAGTGTGTGAGGTAACTACACCCTCATATATATCAGTGATATGTACAGTGTATGAGGTAACTACACCCTCATATATATCAGTGATATGTTCAGTGTATGAGGTAACTACACCTCATATATACCAGTGATATGTACAGTGTATGAGTTAACTACATCCTCATATATATCAGTGATATGTACAGTGTATGAGGTAACTACACCCTCATGTATATCAGTTATATATACAGTGTGTGAGGTAACTACATCATCATATATATCAGTGATATGTATAGTGTATGAGGTAACTACATTCTCATATATATCAGTGATATGTACAGTGTATGAGATAACTACACCAAATATATATCAGTGATATGTACAGTGTATGAGATAACCACACCCCATATATATCAGTGATATGTACAATGTATGAGGCAACTACACCCTCATATATATCAGTGATATGTACAGTGTATGATGTAACTACATCCTCATATATATCAGTGATATGTACAGTGTATGAGGTAACTACACTCTCATATATATCAGTGATATGTACAGTGTATGAGGTAACTACACCCTCATATATAATCAGTGAAATGTACAGTGTATGAGATAACTACACCCCATATATATCAGTGATATGTACAATGTATAAGGTAACTACATCCTCATATATATCAGTGATATGTACAGTGTGTGAGGTAACTACATCCTCATATATAACAGTGATATGTACAGTGTGTGAGGTAACTACATCCTCATATATAACAGTGATATGTACAGTGTATGAGGTAACTACATCCCCATATATATCAGTGATATGTACATTGTATGAGGTAACTACATTCTCATATATATCAGTGATATGTACAGTGTATGAGATAACTACACCCCATATATATCAGTGTTATGTACAGTGTATGAGGTAACTACATCCCCATATATATCAGTGATATGTACAGTGTATGAGGTAAGTACATCCTCATATATATCGGTGATTTGTACAATGTATGGGGTAACTACACCCTCATATATATCAGTGATATGTACAGTGTATGGGGTAACTACACCCTCATATATAATCAGTGATATGTACAGTGTATTAGGTAACTACACCCTCATATATATCAGTGATATATACAGTGTGTGAGGTAACTACATCATCATATATATCAGTGATATGTACAGTGTATGAGTAACTACATCCTCATATATATATCACTGATATGTACAGTGTATGAGGTAACTACACCCCATATATATCAGTGATATGTACAGTGTATGAGGTAACTACATCCTCATATATATCAGTGATATGTACAGTGTATGAGGTAACTACACCCTCATATATATCAGTGATATGTACAGTGTATGAGGTAACTACATCCTCATATATATCAGTGATATGTACAGTGTATGAGGTAACTACCCCCATATATATCAGTGATATGTACAATGTATGAGGTAACTACACCCTCATATATATCGGTGATATGTACAGTGTATGAGGTAACTACATCCTCATATATATCAGTGATATGTACAGTGTATGAGGTAACTACACCCTCATATATATCAGTGATATGTACAGTGTATGAGGTAACTACATCCTCATATATATCAGTGATATGTACAGTGTATGAGGTAACTACATCCCCATATATATCAGTGATATGTACAGTGTATGAGGTAAGTACACCCTCATATATATCAGTGATATGTACAATGTATTGGGTAACTACACCCTCATATATATCAGTGATTTGTACAATGTATGGGGTAACAACACCCTCATATATATCAGTGTTATGTACAGTGTGTGAGGTAACTACACCCTCATATATATCAGTGTTATGTACAGTGTATGAGGTAACTACATCCTCATATATATCAGTGATATGTACAGTGTATGATGTAACTACATCCTCATATATATCAGTGATATGTGCAGTGTGTGAGGTAACTACATCCTCATATATAACAGTGATATGTACAGTGTATGGGATAACTACACCCTCATATATATCAGTGATATGTACAGTGTATGAGGTAACTACATCCTCTTATATATCAGTGATATGTACAGTGTATAAGGTAACTACACCCTCATATATTTCAGTGATATGTACAGTGTATGAGGTAACTACACCCTCATATATATCAGTGATATGTACAGTGTATGAGGTAACTACATCCTCACATATATCAGTGATGTGTACAGTGTATGAGGTAACTACATCCTCATATATATCAGTGATATGTACAGTGTATGGGGTAACTACATCCTCATATAAATCAGTGATATGTACAGTATGGGGTAACTACACCCTCATATATATCAGTGATATGTACAGTGTATGAGGTAACTACATCCTCTTATATATCAGTGATATGTACAGTGTATAAGGTAACTACACCCTCATATATTTCAGTGATATGTACAGTGTATGAGGTAACTACACCCTCATATATATCAGTGATATGTACAGTGTATGAGGTAACTACATCCTTACATATATCAGTGATGTGTACAGTGTATGAGGTAACTACATCCTCATATATATCAGTGATATGTACAGTGTATGGGGTAACTACATCCTCATATATATCAGTGATATGTACAGTATGGGGTAACTACATCCTCATATATATCAGTGATATGTACAGTGTATGAGGTAACTACACCCTCATATATATCAGTGATATGTACAGTGTATGAGGTAACTACACCCTCATATATATCAGTGATATGTTCAGTGTATGAGGTAACTACACCTCATATATACCAGTGATATGTACAGTGTATGAGTTAACTACATCCTCATATATATCAGTGATATGTACAGTGTATGAGGTAACTACACCCTCATGTATATCAGTTATATATACAGTGTGTGAGGTAACTACATCATCATATATATCAGTGATATGTATAGTGTATGAGGTAACTACATTCTCATATATATCAGTGATATGTACAGTGTATGAGATAACTACACCAAATATATATCAGTGATATGTACAGTGTATGAGATAACTACACCCCATATATATCAGTGATATGTACAATGTATGAGGCAACTACACCCTCATATATATCAGTGATATGTACAGTGTATGATGTAACTACATCCTCATATATATCAGTGATATGTACAGTGTATGAGGTAACTACACCCTCATATATATCAGTGATATGTACAGTGTATGAGGTAACTACAACCTCATATATAATCAGTGAAATGTACAGTGTATGAGATAACTACACCCCATATATATCAGTGATATGTACAATGTATAAGGTAACTACATCCTCATATATATCAGTGATATGTACAGTGTGTGAGGTAACTACATCCTCATATATAACAGTGATATGTACAGTGTGTGAGGTAACTACATCCTCATATATAACAGTGATATGTACAGTGTATGAGGTAACTACATCCCCATATATATCAGTGATATGTACATTGTATGAGGTAACTACATTCTCATATATATCAGTGATATGTACAGTGTATGAGATAACTACACCCCATATATATCAGTGTTATGTACAGTGTATGAGGTAACTACATCCCCATATATATCAGTGATATGTACAGTGTATGAGGTAAGTACATCCTCATATATATCGGTGATTTGTACAATGTATGGGGTAACTACACCCTCATATATATCAGTGATATGTACAGTGTATGGGGTAACTACACCCTCATATATAATCAGTGATATGTACAGTGTATTAGGTAACTACACCCTCATATATATCAGTGATATATACAGTGTGTGAGGTAACTACATCATCATATATATCAGTGATATGTACAGTGTATGAGGTAACTACATCCTCATATATATCAGTGATATGTACAGTGTATGAGATAACTACATCCTCATATATACCAGTGATATGTACAGTGTGTAAGGTAACTACATCCTCATATATAACAGTGATATGTACAGTGTATGAGGTAACTACATCCTCATATATAACAGTGATATGTACAGTGTATGAGGTAACTACATCCCCATATATATCAGTGATATGTACAGTGTATGAGGTAACTACACCCTCATATATATCAGTGATTTGTACAGTGTGTGAGGTAACTACATCCCCATATATATCAGTGATATATACAGTGTGTGAGGTAACTACATCATCATATATATCAGTGATATGTACAGTGTATGAGATAACTACACCCCATATATATCAGTGATATGTACAGTGTATGAGGTAACTACATCCTCATATATACTAGTGATATGTACAGTGTATGAGGTAACTACACCCTCATATATAATCAGTGATATGTACAGTGTATGGGATAACTACACCCTCATATATATCAGTGATATGTACAGTGTATGAGGTAACTACACCCTCATGTATATCAGTGATATGTACAGTGTATGAGGTAACTACACCCTCATATATACCAGTGATATGTACAGTGTATGGGGTAACTACACCCTCATATATAATCAGTGATATGTACAGTGTATTAGGTAACTACACCCTCATATATATCAGTGATATATACAGTGTGTGAGGTAACTACATCATCATATATATCAGTGATATGTACAGTGTATGAGGTAACTACATCCTCATATATATCAGTGATATGTACAGTGTATGAGATAACTACATCCTCATATATACCAGTGATATGTACAGTGTGTAAGGTAACTACATCCTCATATATAACAGTGATATGTACAGTGTATGAGGTAACTACATCCTCATATATAACAGTGATATGTACAGTGTATGAGGTAACTACATCCCCATATATATCAGTGATATGTACAGTGTATGAGGTAACTACACCCTCATATATATCAGTGATTTGTACAGTGTGTGAGGTAACTACATCCCCATATATATCAGTGATATATACAGTGTGTGAGGTAACTACATCATCATATATATCAGTGATATGTACAGTGTATGAGATAACTACACCCCATATATATCAGTGATATGTACAGTGTATGAGGTAACTACATCCTCATATATACTAGTGATATGTACAGTGTATGAGGTAACTACACCCTCATATATAATCAGTGATATGTACAGTGTATGGGATAACTACACCCTCATATATATCAGTGATATGTACAGTGTATGAGGTAACTACACCCTCATGTATATCAGTGATATGTACAGTGTATGAGGTAACTACACCCTCATATATACCAGTGATATGTACAGTGTATGAGGTAACTACACCCTCATATATATCAGTGATATGTATAGTGTATGAGGTAACTACATCCTCTTATATATCAGTGTTATGTACAGTGTGTGAGGTAACTACATCCTCTATACAGTGGGTGAGGTAACTACATCCTCATATATATATATCAGTGATATGTACAGTGTATGGGATAACTACACCCTCATATATATCAGTGATATGTACAGTGTATGAGGTAACTACACCGTCATATATATCAGTGATATGTACATTGTATGAGGTAACTACATCCTCATATATATCAGTGATATGTACAGTGTAAGGTAACTACATCCTCATATATATCAGTGATATGTACAGTGTATGAGGTAACTACATCCTCAAATATATCAGTGTTATGTACAGTGTGTGAGGTAACGACACCCTCATATATATCAGTGTTATGTACAGTGTGTGAGGTAACTACACCCTCATATATATCAGTGATATGTACAGTGTATGAGGTAACTACACCCTCATATATATCAGTGATATGTACAGTGTATGAGGTAACTACACCCTCATATATATCAGTGATATGTACAGTGTATGAGGTAACTACATCCTCATATATATCAGTGATATGTACAGTGTATGAGGTAACTACATCCTCATATATACCAGTGATATGTACAGTGTATGAGGTAACTACCCCCATATATATCAGTGATATGTACAATGTATGAGGCAACTACACCCTCATATATATCAGTGATATGTACAGTGTATGAGGTAACTACACCCTCATATATATCAGTGTTATGTAAAGTGTGTGAGGTAACTACATCCTCTATACAGTGTGTGAGGTAACTACATCCTCATATATATATCAGTGATATGTACATTAAATGAGGTAACTATATCCTCATATATGTCAGTGATATGTACAGTGTATGAGGTAACTACACCCTCATATATATCAGTGATATGTACAGTGTATGAGGTAACTACACCTCATATATACCAGTGATATGTACAGTGTATGAGGTAACTACACCCTCATATATATCAGTGATATGTACAGTGTATGAGGTAACTACACCTCATATATACCAGTGATATGTACAGTGTATGAGGTAACTACATCCTCATATATATCAGTGATATGTACAGTGTATGAGGTAACTACACCCTCATGTATATCAGTTATATAAACAGTGTGTGAGGTAACTACATCATCATATATATCAGTGATATGTATAGTGTATGAGGTAACTACATTCTCATATATATCAGTGATATGTACAATGTATGAGGTAACTACATCCTCATATATAACAGTGATATGTACAGTGTGTGAGGTAACTACATCCTCATATATAACAGTGATATGTACAGTGTATGAGGTAACTACACCCTCATATATATCAGTGATAAGTACAGTGTATGAGGTAACTACACCCTCATGTATATAAGTTATATAAATAGTGTGTGAGGTAAGTACACCCTCATATATATCAGTGATATGTACAGTGTATGAGGTAACTACATCCTCATATATATTAGTGATATGTACAGTGTATGAGGTAACTACATCCTCATATATATCAGTGCTATGTACAGTGTATGGGGTAACTACACCCTCATATATATTAGTGATATGTACAGTGTATGAGGTAACTACATCCTCATATATATCAGTGCTATGTACAGTGTATGGGGTAACTACATCCTCATATATATCAGTGATATGTACAGTGTATGAGGTAACTACATCCTCATATATATCAGTGATATGTACAATGTATGAGGTAACTACACCCTCATATATATCAGTGATATGTACAGTGTATAGGGTAACTACATCCTCATATATAACAGTGATATGTACAGTGTATGAGGTAACTACATCCTCATATATATCAGTGATATGTGCAGTGTGTGAGGTAACTACATCCTCATATATATCAGTGATATGTACAGTGTATGAGGTAACTGAACCCTCATATATATCAGTGATATGTACAATGTATGAGGTAACTACACCCTCATATATATCAGTGATATGTACAATGTATGAGGTAACTACACCCTCATATATATCAGTGATATGTACAGTGTATGAGGTAACTACACCCTCTTATATATATCAGTGTTATGTACAGTCTGTGAGGTAATACATCCTCTATACAGTGTGTGAGGTAACTACATCCTCATATATATATCAGTGATATGTACAGTGTATGAGGTAACTACATCCTCATATATATCAGTGATATGTACAGTGTATGAGGTAACTACACCCTCATATATATCAGTGATATATACAGTGTATGAGGTAACTACACCCTCATATATATCAGTGATATATAAAGTGTGTGAGGTAACTACACCCTCATATATATCAGTGATATATACAGTGTGTGAGGTAACTACACCCTCATATATATCAGTGATATGTACAGTGTATGAGGTAACGACATCCTCATATATATCAGTGATATGTGCAGTGTATGAGGTAACTACATCCTCATATATATCAGTGATATGTACAGTGTAAGAGGTAACTACACCCTCATATATATCATTGATATGTACATTGTATGAGATAACTACACCCCATATATATCAGTGATATGTACAGTGTATGAGGTAACTACATCCTCATATATATCAGTGATATATACAGTGTGTGAGGTAACTACACCCTCATATATATCAGTGATATGTACAGTGTATGAGGTAACTACATCCTCATATATATCAGTGATATGTACAGTGTGTGAGGTAACTACATCCTCATATATATCAGTGATATGTACAGTGTATGAGGTAACTACACCCTCATATATATCAGTGATATGTACAGTGTATGAGACAACTACACCCCATATATATCAGTGATATGTACAGTGTATGAGGTAACTACACCCTCATATGTATCCGTGAAATGTACAGCGTATGAGGTAACTACACCCTCATATATATCAGTGATATGTACAGTGTATGAGGTAACTACATCCTCATATATACCAGTGATATGTACAGTGTATGAGGTAACTACCCCCATATATATCAGTGATATGTACAATGTATGAGGCAACTACACCCTCATATATATCAGTGATATGTACAGTGTATGAGGTAACTACACCCTCATATATATCAGTGTTATGTACAGTGTGTGAGGTAACTACATCCTCTATACAGTGTGTGAGGTAACTACATCCTCATATATATATCAGTGATATGTACATTGTATGAGGTAACTATATCCTCATATATATCAGTGATATGTACAGTGTATGAGGTAACTACACCCTCATATATATCAGTGATATGTACAGTGTATGAGGTAACTACACCTCATATATACCAGTGATATGTACAGTGTATGAGGTAACTACACCCTCATATATATCAGTGATATGTACAGTGTATGAGGTAACTACAACTCATATATACCAGTGATATGTACAGTGTATGAGGTAACTACATCCTCATATATATCAGTGATATGTACAGTGTATGAGGTAACTACACCCTCATGTATATCAGTTATATAAACAGTGTGTGAGGTAACTACATCATCATATATATCAGTGATATGTATAGTGTATGAGGTAGCTACATTCTCATATATATCAGTGATATGTACAATGTATGAGGTAACTACATCCTCATATATAACAGTGATATGTACAGTGTATGAGGTAACTACATCCCCATATATATCAGTGATATGTACAGTGTATGAGGTAACTACACCCTCATATATATCAGTGATATGTACAGTGTATGAGGTAACTACACCCTCATGTATATAAGTTATATAAACAGTGTGTGAGGTAAGTACACCCTCATATATAATCAGTGATATGTACAGTGTATGAGGTAACTACATCCTCATATATATTAGTGATATGTACAGTGTATGAGGTAACTACATCCTCATATATATCAGTGCTATGTACAGTGTATGGGGTAACTACATCCTCATATATATTAGTGATATGTACAGTGTATGAGGTAACTACATCCTCATATATATCAGTGCTATGTACAGTGTATGGGGTAACTACATCCTCATATATATCATTAAAATGTACATTGTATGAGATAACTACACCCCATATATATCAGTGATATGTACAGTGTATGAGGTAACTACATCCTCATATATATCAGTGATATATACAGTGTGTGAGGTAACTACACCCTCATATATATCAGTGATATGTACAGTGTATGAGGTAACTACATCCTCATATATATTAGTGATATGTACAGTGTATGAGGTAACTACATCCTCATATATATCAGTGCTATGTACAGTGTATGGGGTAACTACACCCACATATATATTAGTGATATGTACAGTGTATGAGGTAACTACATCCTCATATATATCAGTGCTATGTACAGTGTATGGGGTAACTACATCCTCATATATATCAGTGATAGGTACAGTGTATGAGGTAACTACATCCTCATATATATCAGTGATATGTACAGTGTATGAGGTAACTACATCCTCATATATATCAGTGATATGTACAGTGTATGAGGTAACTACATCCTCATATATATCAGTGATATGTGCAGTGTGTGCGGTAACTACATCCTCATATATATCAGTGATATGTACAGTGTATGAGGTAACTGAACCCTCATATATATCAGTGATATGTACAATGTATGAGGTAACTACACCCTCATATATATCAGTGATATGTACAATGTATGAGGTAACTACACCCTCATATATATCAGTGATATGTACAATGTATGAGGTAACTACACCCTCATATATATCAGTGATATGTACAGTGTATGAGGTAACTACACCCTCTTATATATATCAGTGTTATGTACAGTGTGTGAGGTAATACATCCTCTATACAGTGTGTGAGGTAACTACATCCTCATATATATATCAGTGATATATGTACAGTGTATGAGATAACTACACCTTCATATATATCAGTGATATGTACAGTGTATGAGATAACTACACCTTCATATATATCAGTGATATGTACAGTGTATGAGGTAACTACACCCCATATATATCAGTGATATGTACAATGTATGAGGTAAAAACACCCTCATATATATCGGTGATTTGTACAATGTATGGGGTAACTACACCCTCATATATATCAGTGATATGTACAGTGTATGAGGTAACTACACCCTCATATATATCAGTGATATGTACAGTGTATGAGGTAACTACACCCTCATATATAATCAGTGATATGTACAGTGTATGAGGTAACTACACCCTCATATATATCAGTGATATGTACAGTGTATGAGGTAACTACACCCTCATATATATCAGTTATATGTACAGTGTATGAGGTAACTACATCCTCATATATATCAATGAAATGTACAGTGTATGAGGTAACTACATCCTCATATATAACAGTGATATGTACAGTGTATGAGGTAACTACACCCTCATATATATCAGTGATATGTACAGTGTATGGTGTAACTACACCCTCATATATATCAGTGATATGTACAGTGTATGAGGTAACTACCTCCTCAAAAATATCAGTGATATGTACAGTGTGTGAGGTAACTACATCCTCATTTATATATATCCTCATGCATGTCCCCCTCATGGTATAATGTCCCCTCATGCATGTCCCCCTCATGGTATAATGTCCCCTCATGCATGTCCCCCTCATGGTATAATGTCCCCTCATGCATGCCCCCCCACATGGTATAATGTCCCCTCATGCATGTCCCCCTCATGGTATAATGTCCCCTCATGCATGTCCCCCTCATGGTATAATGTCCCCTCATGCATGCCCCCCTCATGGTATAATGTCCCCTCATGCATGTCCCCCTCATGGTATAATGTCCCCTCATGCATGCCCCCCTCATGGTATAATGTCCCCTCATGCATGCCCCCCCTCATGGTATAATGTCCCCTTCTCCATGCCACCCTCATGGTATAATGTCCCCTCATGCATGTCCCCCTCATGGTATAATGTCCCCTCATACATGTCCCCCTCATGGTATAATGTCCCCTCTTACATGTCCCCCTCATGGCATAATGTCCCCTCATGCATGTCCCCCTCATGGTATAATGTCCCCTCATGCATGTCCCCCTCATGGTATAATGTCCCCTCATGCATGTCCCCCTCATGGAATAATGTCCCCTCATGCATGCCCCCCCCCCACATGGTATAATGTCCCCTCATGCATGTCCCCCTCATGGTATAATGTCCCCTCATGCATGTCCCCCTCATGCTATAATGTCCCCTCATGCATGCCCCCCTCATGGCATAATGTCCCCTTCTCCATGCCCCCTTATAGTATAATGTCCCCTCATGCATGTCCCCCTCATGGTATAATGTCCCCTCATGCATGCCCCCCTCATGGTATAATGTCCCCTCATGCATGTCCCCCTCATGGTATAATGTCCCCTCATGCATGTCCCCCCTCATGGTATAATGTCCCCTCATGCATGCCCCCCTCATGGTATAATGTCCCCTCTTACATGTCCCCCTTATGGTATAATGTCCCCTCATGCATGCCCCCCCCCCACATGGTATAATGTCCCCTCATGCATGCCCCCCTTATGGTATAATGTCCCCTCATGCATGCCCCACCCCTCATGGTATAATGTCCCCTCATGCATGTCCCCCTCATGGTATAATGTCCCCTCATGCATGCCCCCCTCATGGATGTCCCCCTCATGGTATAATGTCCCCTCTTGCATGTCCCCCTCATGGTATAATGTCCCCTCATGCATGTCCCCCTCATGGTATAATGTCCCCTCATGCATGTCCCCCTCATGATATAATGTCCCCTCATGCATGTCCCCCTCATGGTATAATGTCCCCTTCTCCATGCCCCCTTCATAGTATAATGTATCCTCATGCCCCCCCCCTCATGGTATAATGTCCCCTCATGCATGCCCCCCTCATGGTATAATGTCCCCTCTTACATGTCCCCCTTATGGTATAATGTCCCCTCATGCATGCCCCCCCCCACATGGTATAATGTCCCCTCATGCATGCCCCACCCCTCATGGTATAATGTCCCCTCATGCATGTCCCCCTCATGGTATAATGTCCCCTCATGCATGCCCCACCCCTCATGGTATAATGTCCCCTCATGCATGTCCCCCTCATGGTATAATGTCCCCCTCATGGTATAATGTCCCCTCATGGTATAATTTCCCCTCATGCATGCCCCCCTCATGAATGTCCCCCTCATGGTATAATGTCCCCTCATGCATGTCCCCCTCATGGTATAATGTCCCCTCATGCATGTCCCCCTCATGGTGTAATGTCCCCTCATGCATGTCCCCCTCATGGTATAATGTCCCCTCATGCATGTCCCCCTCATGGTATAATGTCCCCTCATGCATGTCCCCCTCATGGTATAATGTCCCCTCATGCATGCCCCCCCTCATGGTATAATGTCCCCTCATGCATGCCCCCCCCACATGGTATAATGTCCCCTCATGCATGCCCCCCCACATGGTATAATGTCCCCTCATGCATGCCCCCCCCCCACATGGTATAATGTCCCCTCATGCATGTCCCCCTCATGGTATAATGTCCCCTCATGCATGTCCCCCTCATAGTATAATGTCCCCTCATGCATGTCCCCCTCATGGTATAATGTCCCCTCATGCATGTCCCCCTCATGGTATAATGTCCCCTCATGCATGCCCCCCCCCACATGGTATAATGTCCCCTCATGCATGCCCCCCCACATGGTATAATGTCCCCTCATGCATGCCCCCCCCCCCACATGGTATAATGTCCCCTCATGCATGTCCCCCTCATGGTATAATGTCCCCTCATGCATGTCCCCCTCATAGTATAATGTCCCCTCATGCATGTCCCCCTCATGGTATAATGTCCCCTCATGCATGTCCCCCTCATGGTATAATGTCCTCTCATGCATGCCCCCCTCATGGTATAATGTCCCCTCATGCATGCCCCCCTCATGGTATAATGTCCCCTCATGCATGTCCCCCTCATGGTATAATGTCCCCTCATGCATGTCCCCCTCATGGTATAATGTCCCCTCATGCATGCCCCCCCCCCCACATGTTATAATGTCCCCTCATGCATGCCCCCATCATGGTATAATGTCCCCTCATGCATGCCCCCCTCATGGTATAATGTCCCCTCATGCATGCCCCCCTCATGGTATAATGTCCCCTCATGCATGTCCCCCTTATGGTATAATGTCCCCTCATGTATGCCCCCCCCCCCACATGGTATAATGTCCCCTCATGCATGTCCCCCTCATGGTATAATGTCCCCTCATGCATGTCCCCCTCATAGTATAATGTCCCCTCATGCATGTCCCCCTCATGGTATAATGTCCCCTCATGCATGTCCCCCTCATGGTATAATGTCCCCTCATGCATGTCCCCCTCATGGTATAATGTCCCCTCATGCATGTCCCCCTCATGGTATAATGTCCCCTCATGCATGCCCCTCCCTCATGGTATAATGTCCCCTCATGCATGCCCCTCCCTCATGGTATAATGTCCCCTCATGCATGTCCCCCTCATGGTATAATGTCCCCTCATGCATGCCCCCCCCCCACATGTTATAATGTCCCCTCATGCATGCCCCCATCATGGTATAATGTCCCCTCATGCATGTCCCCCTCATGTTATAATGTCCCCTCATGCATGTCCCCCTCATGGTGTAATGTCCCCTCATGCATGTCCCCCTCATGGTATAATGTCCCCTCATGCATGTCCCCCTCATGGTATAATGTCCCCTCATGCATGTCCCCCTCATGGTATAATGTCCCCCTCATGGTATAATGTCCCCTCATGCATGTCCCCCTCATGGTATAATGTCCCCTCATGCATGTCCCCCTCATGGTATAATGTCCCCCTCATGGTATAATATCCCCTCATGCATGTCCCCCTCATGGTATAATGTCCCCTCATGCATGTCCCCCTCATGGTATAATGTCCCCTCATGGTATAATGTCCCCTCATGCATGTTCCCCTCATGGTATAATGTCCCCCTCATGGTATAATGTCCCCTCATGCATGTCCCCCTCATGGTATAATGTCCCCTCATGCATGTCCCCCTCATGGTATAATGTCCCCTCATGCATGTCCCCTCATGGTATAATGTCCCCTCATGCATGCCACACTCATAGTATAATGTCCCCTCATGCATGTCCCCCTCATGGTATAATGTCCCCTCATGCATGTCCCCCTCATGGTATAATGTCCCCTCATGCATGTCCCCCTCATGGTATAATGTCCCCTCATGCATGTCCCCCTCATGGTATAATGTCCCCTCATGCATGTCCCCCTCATGGTATAATGTCCCCTCATGCATGTCCCCCTCATGGTATAATGTCCCCTCATGCATGTCCCCCTCATGGTATAATGTCCCCTCATGCATGTCCCCCTCATGGTATAATGTCCCCTCATGCATGTCCCCCTCATGGTATAATGTCCCCTCATGCACGCCCCCCTCATGGTATAATGTCCCCTCATGCATGCCCCCATCATGGTATAATGTCCCCTCATGCATGCCCCCCTCATGGTATAATGTCCCCTCATGCATGTCCCCCTCATGGTATAATGTCCCCTCATGCATGTCCCCCTCATGGTATAATGTCCCCTCATGCATGCCCCCCTCATGGTATAATGTCCCCTCATGCATGCCCCCCCTCATGGTATAATGTCCCCTCATGCATGTCCCCTCATGGTATAATGTCCCCTCATGCATGCCCCCCTCATGGTATAATGTCCCCTCATGCATGCCCCCCTCATGGTATAATGTCCCCTCATGCATGCCCCCCCACATGGTATAATGTCCCCTCATGCATGTCCCCCTCATGGTATAATGTCCCCTCATGCATGTCCCCCTCATGGTATAATGTCCCCTCATGCATGCCCCCCTCATGGTATAATGTCCCCTCATGCATGTCCCCCTTATGGTATAATGTCCCCTCATGCATGCCCCACATCATGGTATAATGTCCCCTCATGCACGTCCCCCTCATGGTATAATGTCCCCTCATGCATGTCCCCCTCATAGTATAATGTCCCCTCATGCATGTCCCCCTCATGGTATAATGTCCCCTCATGCATGTCCCCCTCATGGTATAATGTCCCCTCATGCATGTCCCCCACATGGTATAATGTCCCCTCATGCATGTCCCCCTCATGGTATAATGTCCCCTCATGCATGTCCCCCACATGGTATAATGTCCCCTCATGCATGTCCCCCTCATGGTATAATGTCCCCTCATGCATGCCCCCCTCATGGTATAATGTCCCCTCATGCATGTCCCCCTCATAGTATAATGTCCCCTCATGCATGTCCCCCTCATGGTATAATGTCCCCTCATGCATGTCCCCCTCATGGTATAATGTCCCCTCATGCATGCCCCCCTCATGGTATAATGTCCCCTCATGCATGTCCCCCTCATGGTATAATGTCCCCTCATGCATGTCCCCCTCATGGTATAATGTCCCCTCATGCATGCCCCCACCACATGTTATAATGTCCCCTCATGCATGTCCCCCTCATGGTATAATGTCCCCTCATGCATGCCCCCTCATGGTATAATGTCCCCTCATGCATGTCTCCCTCATGGTATAATGTCCCCTCATGCATGTCCCCCTCATGGTATAATGTCCCCTCATGCATGTCCCCCTCATGGTATAATGTCCCCTCATGCATGCCCCTCTCATGGTATAATGTCCCCTCATGCATGTCTCCCTCATGGTATAATGTCCCCTCATGCATGTCCCCCTCATGGTATAATGTCCCCTCATGCATGTCCCCCTCATGGTATAATGTCCCCTCATGCATGCCCCCCTCATGGTATAATGTCCCCTCATGCATGTCCCCCTCATGGTATAATGTCCCCTCATGCATGCCCCCATCATGGTATAATGTCCCCTCATGCATGTCCCCCTCATGGTATAATGTCCCCTCATGCATGCCCCCCTCATGGTATAATGTCCCCTCATGCATGCCCCCCTCATGGTATAATGTCCCCTCATGCATGCCACACTCATAGTATAATGTCTCCTCATGCATGCCCCCCTCATGGTATAATGTCCCCTCATGCATGTCCCCCTCATGGTATAATGTCCCCGCATGCATGCCCCCATCATGGTATAATGTCCCCTCATGCATGTCCCCCTCATGGTATAATGTCCCCTCATGCATGTCCCCCTCATGGTATAATGTCCCCTCATGCATGTCCCCCTCATGGTATAATGTCCCCTCATGCATGCCCCCCTCATGGTATAATGTCCCCTCATGCATGCCACACTCATAGTATAATGTCTCCTCATGCATGCCCCCCTCATGGTATAATGTCCCCTCATGCATGTCCCCCTCATGGTATAATGTCCCCGCATGCATGCCCCCATCATGGTATAATGTCCCCTCATGCATGTCCCCCTCATGGTATAATGTCCCCTCATGCATGTCCCCCTCATGGTATAATGTCCCCTCATGCATGTCCCCCTCATGGTATAATGTCCCCTCATGCATGTCCCCCTCATGGTATAATGTCCCCTAATGCATGTCCCCCTCATGGTATAATGTCCCCTTCTCCATGCCCCCCTCATGGTATAATGTCCCCTAATGCATGTCCCCTCATGGTATAATGTCCCCTCATGCATGTCCCCCTCATGGTATAATGTCCCCTAATGCATGCCCCCCTCATGGTATAATGTCCCCTCATGCATGTCCCCCTCATGGTATAATGTCCCCTCATGCATGTCCCCCTCATGGTATAATGTCCCCTCATGCATGCCCCCTCATGGTATAATGTCCCCTCATGCATGCCCCCCTCATGGTATAATGTCCCCTCATGCATGCCCCCCTCATGGTATAATGTCCCCTCATGCATGTCCCCCTCATGGTATAATGTCCCCCTCATGCATGTCCCCCTCATGGTATAATGTCCCCTCATGCATGTCCCCCTCATGGTATAATGTCCCCTCATGCATGTCCCCCTCATGGTATAATGTCCCCCCATGCATGTCCCCCTCATGGTATAATGTCCCCTCATGCATGCCCCCCCCCCTCATGGTATAATGTCCCCCTCATGCATGCCCCTCCCTCATGGTATAATGTCCCCTCATGCATGTCCCCCTCATGGCATAATGTCCCCTCATGCATGCCCCCCCCCCCCACATGGTATAATGTCCCCTCATGCATGTCCCCCTCATGGTATAATGTCCCCTCATGCATGTCCCCCTCATGGTATAATGTCCCCTCATGCATGCCCCCATCATGGTATAATGTCCCCTCATGCATGTCCCCCTCATAGTATAATGTCCCCTCATGCATGTCCCCCTCATGGTATAATGTCCCCTCATGCATGTCCCCCCCTCATGGTATAATGTCCCCTCATGCATGTCCCCCTCATGGTATAATGTCCCCCTCATGGTATAATGTCCCCTCATGCATGCCCCCCCCTCATGGTATAATGTCCCCTCATGCATGTCCCCCTCATGGTATAATGTCCCTTCATGCATGTCCCCCCCCCCCCCACATGGTATAATGTCCCCTCATGCATGCCCCCCTCATGGTATAATGTCCTCTCATACATGCCCCCCCCTCATGGTATAATGTCCCCTCATGCATGTCCCCCTCATGGTATAATGTCCCCTCATGCATGCCCCCCCTCATGGTATAATGTCCCCTCATGCATGTCCCCCTCATGGTGTAATGTCCCCTCATGCATGTCCCCCCCCCCCACATGGTATAATGTCCCCTCATGCATGCCCCCCCACATGGTATAATGTCCCCTCATGCATGCCCCCCCACATGGTATAATGTCCCCTCATGCATGCCCCCCTCATGGTATAATGTCCCCTCATGCATGTCCCCCTCATGGTATAATGTCCCCTCATGCATGTCCCCCTTGGGGTATAATGTCCCCTCATGGTATAATGTCCCCTCATGCATGTCCCCCTCATGGTATAATGTCCCCTCATGCATGTCCCCATCATGGTATAATGTCCCCTCATGCATGTCCCCCTCATGGTATAATGTCCCCTCATGCATGTCCCCCTCATGGTATAATGTCCTCTCATGCATGTCCCCCTCATGGTATAATGTCCCCCTCATGGTGTAATGTCCCCTCATGCATGTCCCACCCCCCACATGGTATAATGTCCCCTCATGCATGTCCCACCCCCCACATGGTATAATGTCCCCTCATGCATGTCCCCCTCATGGTATAATGTCCCCTCATGCATGTCCCCCTCATGGTATAATGTCCCCTCATGCATGCCCCTCCCTCATGGTATAATGTCCCCTCATGCATGTCCCCCTCACGGTATAATGTCCCCTCATGCATGTCCCCCTCATGGTATAATGTCCCCTCTTACATGTCCCCCTCATGGTATAATGTCCCCTCATGCATGTCCCCCTCATGGTATAATGTCCCCTCATGGTATAATGTCCCCTCATGCATGCCCCCCCTCATGGTATAATGTCCCCTCATGCATGTCCCCCTCATGGTATAATGTCCCCACATGCATGCCCCCCCTCGTGGTATAATGTCCCCTCATGGTATAATGTCCCCTCATGCATGCCCCCCCTCATGGTATAATGTCCCCTCATGCATGTCCCCACACATGGTATAATGTCCCCTCATGCATGTCCCCCTCATGGTATAATGTCCCCTCATGCATGCCCCCCCTCATGGTATAATGTCCCCTCATGCATGCCCCCCCTCATGGTATAATGTCCCCCTCATGCATGTCCCCCCACATGGTATAATGTCCCCTCATGCATGCCCCCCTCATGGTATAATGTCCCCTCATGCATGTCCCCCTCATGGTATAATGTCCCCTCTTACATGTCCCCCTCATGGTATAATGTCCCCTCATGCATGCCCCCCCACATGGTATAATGTCCCCTCATGCATGTCCCCCTCATGGTATAATGTCCCCCTCATGGTATAATGTCCCCTCATGGTATAATGTCCCCTCATGCATGTCCCCCTCATGGTATAATGTCCCCTCATGCATGTCCCCTCATGGTATAATGTCCCCTCATGCATGCCCCCCTCATGGTATAATGTCCCCTCATGCATATCCCCCCCCCCCCCACATGGTATAATGTCCCCTCATGCATGTCCCCCTCATGGTATAATGTCCCCTCATGCATGCCCCCCTCATGGTATAATGTCCCCTCATGCATGTCCCCCTCATGGTATAATGTCCCCTCATGCATGTCCCCATCATGGTATAATGTCCCCTTATGCATGCCCCCCTCATGGTATAATGTCCCCTCATGCATGCCCCCCCTCATGGTGTAATGTCCCCTCATGGTATAATGTCCCCTCATGCATCCCCCCCCTCATGGTATAATGTCTCCTCATGCATGCCCCCCCTCATGGTATAATGTCCCCTCATGCATGTCCCCCTCATGGTATAATGTCCCCTCATGCATGTCCCCCTCATGGTATAATGTCCCCTTATGCATGCCCCCCTCATGGTATAATGTCCCCTCATGCATGCCCCCCTCATGGTATAATGTCCCCTCATGCATGCCCCCCTCATGGTATAATGTCCCCTCATGCATGTCCCCCTCATGGTATAATGTCCCCTTATGCATGCCCCCCTCATGGTATAATGTCCCCTCATGCATGTCCCCCCCACATGGTATAATGTCCCCTCATGCATGTCCCCTCATGGTATAATGTCCCCTCATGCATGTCCCCCTCATGGTATAATGTCCCCTCTTACATGTCCCCCTCATGGTATAATGTCCCCTCATGCATGTCCCCCTCATGGTATAATGTCCCCTCATGGTATAATGTCCCCTCATGCATGCCCCCCCTCATGGTATAATGTCCCCTCATGCATGTCCCCCTCATGGTATAATGTCCCCTCATGCATATCCCCCCCCCCACATGGTATAATGTCCCCTCATGCATGTCCCCCTCATGGTATAATGTCCCCTCATGCATGTCCCCCTCATGGTATAATGTCCCCTCATGCATGCCCCCCTCATGGTATAATGTCCCCTCATGCATGTCCCCCTCATGGTATAATGTCCCCTCATGCATGTCCCCATCATGGTATAATGTCCCCTTATGCATGCCCCCCTCATGGTATAATGTCCCCTCATGCATGCCCCCCCTCATGGTGTAATGTCCCCTCATGGTATAATGTCCCCTCATGCATCCCCCCCCTCATGGTATAATGTCTCCTCATGCATGCCCCCCCTCATGGTATAATGTCCCCTTATGCATGCCCCCCTCATGGTATAATGTCCCCTCATGCATGTCCCCCCCACATGGTATAATGTCCCCTCATGCATGTCCCCTCATGGTATAATGTCCCCTCATGCATGTCCCCCTCATGGTATAATGTCCCCTCTTACATGTCCCCCTCATGGTATAATGTCCCCTCATGCATGTCCCCCTCATGGTATAATGTCCCCTCATGGTATAATGTCCCCTCATGCATGCCCCCCCTCATGGTATAATGTCCCCTCATGCATGTCCCCCTCATGGTATAATGTCCCCACATGCATGCCCCCCCTCGTGGTATAATGTCCCCTCATGGTATAATGTCCCCTCATGCATGCCCCCCCTCATGGTATAATGTCCCCTCATGCATGTCCCCACACATGGTATAATGTCCCCTCATGCATGCCCCCCCTCATGGTATAATGTCCCCTCATGCATGTCCCCACACATGGTATAATGTCCCCTCATGCATGCCCCCCCTCATGGTATAATGTCCCCTCATGCATGTCCCCCTCATGGTATAATGTCCCCTCATGCATGTCCCCCTCATGGTATAATGTCCCCACATGCATGCCCCCCCTCATGGTATAATGTCCCCACATGCATGCCCCCCCTCGTGGTATAATGTCCCCTCATGGTATAATGTCCCCTCATGCATGCCCCCCCTCATGGTATAATGTCCCCTCATGCATGTCCCCACACATGGTATAATGTCCCCTCATGCATGCCCCCCCTCATGGTATAATGTCCCCTCATGCATGCCCCCCCTCATGGTATAATGTCCCCTCATGCACGCCCCCCTCATGGTATAATGTCCCCTCATGCATGTCCCCCTCATGGTATAATGTCCCCTCATGCATGCCCCCATCATGGTATAATGTCCCCTCATGCATGCCCCCCTCATGGTATAATGTCCCCTCATGCATGTCCCCCTCATGGTATAATGTCCCCTCATGCATGTCCCCCTCATGGTATAATGTCCCCTCATGCATGCCCCCCTCATGGTATAATGTCCCCTCATGCATGCCCCCCTCATGGTATAATGTCCCCTCATGCATGTCCCCCTCATGGTATAATGTCCCCTCATGGTATAATGTCCCCTCATGCATGCCCCCCCTCATGGTATAATGTCCCCTCATGCATGTCCCCCTCATGGTATAATGTCCCCTCATGCATGTCCCCCTCATGGTATAATGTCCCCTCATGCATGCCCCCCTCATGGTATAATGTCCCCTCATGCATGTCCCCCTCATGGCATAATGTCCCCTCATGCATGTCCCCCTCATGGTATAATGTCCCCTCATGCATGCCCCCCTCATGGTATAATGTCCCCTCATGCATGCCCCCCTCATGGTATAATGTCCCCTCATGCATGCCCCCCCACATGGTATAATGTCCCCTCATGCATGCCCCCCCCCCCCCACATGGTATAATGTCCCCTCATGCATGTCCCCCTCATGGTATAATGTCCCCTCATGCATGTCCCCCTCATGGTATAATGTCCCCTCATGCATGTACCCCTCATGGTATAATGTCCCCCTCATGGTATAATGTCCCCTCATGCATGCCCCCCCCTCATGGTATAATGTCCCCTCATGCATGTCCCCCTCATGGTATAATGTCCCTTCATGCATGTCCCCCCCCCCCCACATGGTATAATGTCCCCTCATGCATGCCCCCCTCATGGTATAATGTCCTCTCATACATGCCCCCCCCTCATGGTATAATGTCCCCTCATGCATGTCCCCCTCATGGTATAATGTCCCCTCATGCATGCCCCCCCTCATGGTATAATGTCCCCTCATGCATGTCCCCCTCATGGTGTAATGTCCCCTCATGCATGTCCCCCCCCCCCACATGGTATAATGTCCCCTCATGCATGCCCCCCCCACATGGTATAATGTCCCCTCATGCATGCCCCCCCACATGGTATAATGTCCCCTCATGCATGCCCCCCTCATGGTATAATGTCCCCTCATGCATGTCCCCCTCATGGTATAATGTCCCCTCATGCATGTCCCCCTTGGGGTATAATGTCCCCTCATGGTATAATGTCCCCTCATGCATGTCCCCCTCATGGTATAATGTCCCCTCATGCATGTCCCCATCATGGTATAATGTCCCCTCATGCATGTCCCCCTCATGGTATAATGTCCCCTCATGCATGTCCCCCTCATGGTATAATGTCCCCTCATGCATGTCCCCCTCATGGTATAATGTCCCCCTCATGGTGTAATGTCCCCTCATGCATGTCCCACCCCCCACATGGTATAATGTCCCCTCATGCATGTCCCACCCCCCACATGGTATAATGTCCCCTCATGCATGTCCCCCTCATGGTATAATGTCCCCTCATGCATGTCCCCCTCATGGTATAATGTCCCCTCATGCATGCCCCTCCCTCATGGTATAATGTCCCCTCATGCATGTCCCCCTCACGGTATAATGTCCCCTCATGCATGTCCCCCTCATGGTATAATGTCCCCTCTTACATGTCCCCCTCATGGTATAATGTCCCCTCATGCATGTCCCCCTCATGGTATAATGTCCCCTCATGGTATAATGTCCCCTCATGCATGCCCCCCCTCATGGTATAATGTCCCCTCATGCATGTCCCCCTCATGGTATAATGTCCCCACATGCATGCCCCCCCTCGTGGTATAATGTCCCCTCATGGTATAATGTCCCCTCATGCATGTCCCCACACATGGTATAATGTCCCCTCATGCATGCCCCCCCTCATGGTATAATGTCCCCTCATGCATGCCCCCCCTCATGGTATAATGTCCCCCTCATGCATGTCCCCCCACATGGTATAATGTCCCCTCATGCATGCCCCCCTCATGGTATAATGTCCCCTCATGCATGTCCCCCTCATGGTATAATGTCCCCTCTTACATGTCCCCCTCATGGTATAATGTCCCCTCATGCATGCCCCCCCACATGGTATAATGTCCCCTCATGCATGTCCCCCTCATGGTATAATGTCCCCCTCATGGTATAATGTCCCCTCATGGTATAATGTCCCCTCATGCATGTCCCCCTCATGGTATAATGTCCCCTCATGCATGTCCCCTCATGGTATAATGTCCCCTCATGCATGCCCCCCTCATGGTATAATGTCCCCTCATGCATATCCCCCCCCCCACATGGTATAATGTCCCCTCATGCATGTCCCCCTCATGGTATAATGTCCCCTCATGCATGTCCCCCTCATGGTATAATGTCCCCTCATGCATGCCCCCCTCATGGTATAATGTCCCCTCATGCATGTCCCCCTCATGGTATAATGTCCCCTCATGCATGTCCCCCTCATGGTATAATGTCCCCTCATGCATGTCCCCCTCATGGTATAATGTCCCCTCATGCATGTCTCCCTCATGGTATAATGTCCCCTCATGCATGTCTCCCTCATGGTATAATGTCCCCTCATGCATGTCCCCTCATGGTATAATGTCCCCTCATGCATGCCCCCCTCATGGTATAATGTCCCCTCATGCATGCCCCCATCATGGTATAATGTCCCCTCATGCATGTCCCCCCCCACATGTTATAATGTCCCCTCATGCATGTCCCCTCATGGTATAATGTCCCCTCATGCATGTCCCCCTCATGGTATAATGTCCCCGCATGCATGCCCCCATCATGGTATAATGTCCCCTCATGCATGTCCCCCTCATGGTATAATGTCCCCTAATGCATGCCCCCCTCATGGTATAATGTCCCCTAATGCATGTCCCCTCATGGTATAATGTCCCCTCATGCATGTCCCCCTCATGGTATAATGTCCCCTAATGCATGCCCCCCTCATGGTATAATGTCCCCTCATGCATGTCCCCCTCATGGTATAATGTCCCCTCATGCATGTCCCCCTCATGGTATAATGTCCCCTCATGCATGCCCCCTCATGGTATAATGTCCCCTCATGCATGCCCCCCCTCATGGTATAATGTCCCCTCATGCATGCCCCCCTCATGGTATAATGTCCCCTCATGCATGTCCCCCTCATGGTATAATGTCCCCTCATGCATGTCCCCATCATGGTATAATGTCCCCTCATGCATGCCCCCCTCATGGTATAATGTCCCCTCATGCATGTCCCCCTCATGGTATAATGTCCCCTCATGCATGTCCCCTCATGGTATAATGTCCCCTCATGCATGTCCCCCTCATGGTATAATGTCCCCTCATGCATGTCCCCCTCATGGTATAATGTCCCCTCATGCATGTCCCCCTCATGGTATAATGTCCCCTCATGCATGTCCCCCTCATGGTATAATGTCCCCTCATGCATGCCCCCCTCATGGTATAATGTCCCCTCATGCATGTCCCCCTCATGGCATAATGTCCCCTCATGCATGCCCCCCCCCCCACATGGTATAATGTCCCCTCATGCATGTCCCCCTCATGGTATAATGTCCCCTCATGCATGTCCCCCTCATGGTATAATGTCCCCTCATGCATGTCCCCCTCATGGTATAATGTCCCCTCATGCATGTCCCCCTCATGGTATAATGTCCCCTCATGCATGTACCCCTCATGGTATAATGTCCCCCTCATGGTATAATGTCCCCTCATGCATGTCCCCCTCATGGCATAATGTCCCCTCATGCATGCCCCCCCCCCCCCACATGGTATAATGTCCCCTCATGCATGTCCCCCTCATGGTATAATGTCCCCTCATGCATGCCCCCCACATGGTATAATGTCCCCTCATGCATGTCCCCCTCATGGTATAATGTCCCCTCATGCATGTCCCCCTCATGGTATAATGTCCCCTCATGCATGCCCCCCTCATGGTATAATGTCCCCCTCATGCATGTCCCCCTCATGGTATAATGTCCCCTCATGGTATAATGTCCCCCTCATGGTATAATGTCCCCTCATGCATGCCCCCCCCTCATGGTATAATGTCCCCTCATGCATGTCCCCCTCATGGTATAATGTCCCTTCATGCATGTCCCCCTCATGGTATAATGTCCCCTCATGCATGCCCCCCTCATGGTATAATGTCCCCCTCATGCATGTCCCCCTCATGGTATAATGTCCCCTCATGGTATAATGTCCCCCTCATGGTATAATGTCCCCTCATGCATGCCCCCCCCTCATGGTATAATGTCCCCTCATGCATGTCCCCCTCATGGTATAATGTCCCCTCATGCATGTCCCCCTCATGGTATAATGTCCTCTCATACATGCCCCCCCCTCATGGTATAATGTCCCCTCATGCATGTCCCCCTCATGGTATAATGTCCCCTCATGCATGCCCCCCCCCTCATGGTATAATGTCCCCTCATGCATGTCCCCCTCATGGTGTAATGTCCCCTCATGCATGTCCCCCCCCCCACATGGTATAATGTCCCCTCATGCATGCCCCCCCACATGGTATAATGTCCCCTCATGCATGCCCCCCCACATGGTATAATGTCCCCTCATGCATGCCCCCCTCATGGTATAATGTCCCCTCATGCATGTCCCCCTCATGGTATAATGTCCCCTCATGCATGTCCCCCTTGGGGTATAATGTCCCCTCATGGTATAATGTCCCCTCATGCATGTCCCCCTCATGGTGTAATGTCCCCTCATGCATGTCCCCCTCATGGTATAATGTCCCCTCATGCATGTCCCCCTCATGGTATAATGTCCCCTCATGCATGTCCCCCTCATGGTGTAATGTCTCCTCATGCATGTCCCCCTCATGGTATAATGTCCCCTCATGCATGTCCCCCTCATGGTATAATGTCCCCTCATGCATGTCCCCCTCATGGTGTAATGTCCCCTCATGCATGTCCCCCTCATGGTATAATGTCCCCTCATGCATGTCCCCCTCATGGTATAATGTCCCCTCATGCATGTCCCCCTCATGGTATAATGTCCCCCTCATGGTGTAATGTCCCCTCATGCATGTCCCCCTCATGGTATAATGTCCCCTCATGCATGTCCCCCTCATGGTATAATGTCCCCTCATGCATGTCCCCCTCATGGTATAATGTCCCCTCATGCATGCCCCTCCCTCATGGTATAATGTCCCCTCATGCATGTCCCCCTCATGGTATAATGTCCCCTCATGCATGTCCCCATCATGGTATAATGTCCCCTCATGCATGCCCCCCTCATGGTATAATGTCCCCTCATGCATGTCCCCCTCATGGTATAATGTCCCCTCATGGTATAATGTCCCCTCATGCATGCCCCCCCTCATGGTATAATGTCCCCTCATGCATGTCCCCCTCATGGTATAATGTCCCCACATGCATGCCCCCCCTCGTGGTATAATGTCCCCTCATGGTATAATGTCCCCTCATGCATGCCCCCCCTCATGGTATAATGTCCCCTCATGCATGTCCCCACACATGGTATAATGTCCCCTCATGCATGCCCCCCCTCATGGTATAATGTCCCCTCATGCATGTCCCCACACATGGTATAATGTCCCCTCATGCATGCCCCCCCTCATGGTATAATGTCCCCCTCATGCATGTCCCCCCACATGGTATAATGTCCCCTCATGCATGCCCCCCTCATGGTATAATGTCCCCTCATGCATGTCCCCCTCATGGTATAATGTCCCCTCATGCATGTCCCCCTCATGGTATAATGTCCCCTCATGCATGTCCCCCTCATGGTATAATGTCCCCTCATGCATGTCCCCACACATGGTATAATGTCCCCTCATGCATGCCCCCCCTCATGGTATAATGTCCCCCTCATGCATGTCCCCCCACATGGTATAATGTCCCCTCATGCATGCCCCCCTCATGGTATAATGTCCCCTCATGCATGTCCCCCTCATGGTATAATGTCCCCTCATGCATGTCCCCCTCATGGTATAATGTCCCCTCATGCATGTCCCCACACATGGTATAATGTCCCCTCATGCATGCCCCCCCTCATGGTATAATGTCCCCCTCATGCATGTCCCCCCACATGGTATAATGTCCCCTCATGCATGCCCCCCTCATGGTATAATGTCCCCCTCATGCATGCCCCCCTCATGGTATAATGTCCCCTCATGCATGCCCCCCTCATGGTATAATGTCCCCTCATGCATGTCCCCCTCATGGTATAATGTCCCCTCTTACATGTCCCCCTCATGGTATAATGTCCCCTCATGCATGCCCCCCCACATGGTATAATGTCCCCTCATGCATGTCCCCCTCATGGTATAATGTCCCCCTCATGGTATAATGTCCCCTCATGCATGTCCCCCTCATGGTATAATGTCCCCTCATGCATGTCCCCTCATGGTATAATGTCCCCTCATGCATGCCCCCCTCATGGTATAATGTCCCCTCATGCATGTCCCCCTCATAGTATAATGTCCCCTCATGCATGCCCCCCTCATGGTATAATGTCCCCTCATGCATGCCCCCCTCATGGTATAATGTCCCCTCATGGTATAATGTCCCCTCATGCATGTCCCCCTCATGGTATAATGTCCCCTCATGCATGTCCCCCTCATGGTATAATGTCCCCTCATGCATGCCCCCCTCATGGTATAATGTCCCCTCATGCATGTCCCCCTCATAGTATAATGTCCCCTCATGCATGTCCCCCTCATGGTATAATGTCCCCTCATGCATGTCCCCCTCATGGTATAATGTCTCCTCATGCATGCCCCCCTCATGGTATAATGTCCCCTCATGCATGTCCCCTTTATGGTATAATGTCCCCTCATGCATGTCCCCCTCATGGTATAATGTCCCCTCATGCATGCCCCCCTCATGGTATAATGTCCCCTCATGCATGTCCCCCTCATGGTATAATGTCCCCTTATGCATGTCCCCCTCATGGTATAATGTCCCCTCATGCATGTCCCCCTCATGGTATAATGTCCCCTCATGCATGTCCCCCTCATGGTATAATGTCCCCTCATGCATGCCCCCACCACATGTTATAATGTCCCCTCATGCATGTCCCCCTCATGGTATAATGTCCCCTCATGCATGCCCCCACCACATGTTATAATGTCCCCTCATGCATGTCCCCCTCATGGTATAATGTCCCCTCATGCATGTCCCCCTCATGGTATAATGTCCCCTCATGCATGTCCCCCTCATGGTATAATGTCCCCTCATGCATGTCCCCCTCATGGTATAATGTCCCCTCATGCATGTCTCCCTCATGGTATAATGTCCCCTCATGCATGTCCCCTCATGGTATAATGTCCCCTTATGCATGCCCCCCTCATGGTATAATGTCCCCTCATGCATGCCCCCATCATGGTATAATGTCCCCTCATGCATGTCCCCCCCCCACATGTTATAATGTCCCCTCATGCATGTCCCCTCATGGTATAATGTCCCCTCATGCATGTCCCCCTCATGGTATAATGTCCCCGCATGCATGCCCCCATCATGGTATAATGTCCCCTCATGCATGTCCCCCTCATGGTATAATGTCCCCGCATGCATGTCCCCCTCATGGTATAATGTCCCCTCATGCATGTCCCCCTCATGGTATAATGTCCCCTCATGCATGCCCCCCTCATGGTATAATGTCCCCTAATGCATGTCCCCTCATGGTATAATGTCCCCTCATGCATGTCCCCCTCATGGTATAATGTCCCCTAATGCATGCCCCCCTCATGGTATAATGTCCCCTCATGCATGTCCCCCTCATGGTATAATGTCCCCTCATGCATGTCCCCCTCATGGTATAATGTCCCCTCATGCATGCCCCCTCATGGTATAATGTCCCCTCATGCATGCCCCCCCTCATGGTATAATGTCCCCTCATGCATGCCCCCCTCATGGTATAATGTCCCCTCATGCATGTCCCCCTCATGGTATAATGTCCCCTCATGCATGCCCCCCTCATGGTATAATGTCCCCTCATGCATGTCCCCCTCATGGTATAATGTCCCCTCATGCATGTCCCCTCATGGTATAATGTCCCCTCATGCATGTCCCCCTCATGGTATAATGTCCCCTCATGCATGCCCCCCCTCATGGTATAATGTCCCCTCATGCATGCCCCCCTCATGGTATAATGTCCCCTCATGCATGTCCCCCTCATGGTATAATGTCCCCTCATGCATGTCCCCATCATGGTATAATGTCCCCTCATGCATGCCCCCCTCATGGTATAATGTCCCCTCATGCATGTCCCCCTCATGGTATAATGTCCCCTCATGCATGTCCCCTCATGGTATAATGTCCCCTCATGCATGTCCCCCTCATGGTATAATGTCCCCTCATGCATGCCCCCTCATGGTATAATGTCCCCTCATGCATGCCCCCCCTCATGGTATAATGTCCCCTCATGCATGCCCCCCTCATGGTATAATGTCCCCTCATGCATGTCCCCCTCATGGTATAATGTCCCCTCATGCATGTCCCCATCATGGTATAATGTCCCCTCATGCATGCCCCCCTCATGGTATAATGTCCCCTCATGCATGTCCCCCTCATGGTATAATGTCCCCTCATGCATGCCCCCCTCATGGTATAATGTCCCCTCATGCATGCCCCCCTCATGGTATAATGTCCCCTCATGCATGTCCCCCTCATGGTATAATGTCCCCTCATGCATGCCCCCCTCATGGTATAATGTCCCCTCATGCATGTCCCCCTCATGGCATAATGTCCCCTCATGCATGCCCCCCCCCCCACATGGTATAATGTCCCCTCATGCATGTCCCCCTCATGGTATAATGTCCCCTCATGCATGTCCCCCTCATGGTATAATGTCCCCTCATGCATGTCCCCCTCATGGTATAATGTCCCCTCATGCATGTACCCCTCATGGTATAATGTCCCCCTCATGGTATAATGTCCCCTCATGCATGTCCCCCTCATGGCATAATGTCCCCTCATGCATGCCCCCCCCCCCCACATGGTATAATGTCCCCTCATGCATGTCCCCCTCATGGTATAATGTCCCCTCATGCATGTCCCCCTCATGGTATAATGTCCCCTCATGCATGTACCCCTCATGGTATAATGTCCCCCTCATGGTATAATGTCCCCTCATGCATGCCCCCCCCTCATGGTATAATGTCCCCTCATGCATGTCCCCCTCATGGTATAATGTCCCTTCATGCATGTCCCCCCCCCCACATGGTATAATGTCCCCTCATGCATGTCCCCCTCATGGTATAATGTCCTCTCATACATGCCCCCCCCTCATGGTATAATGTCCCCTCATGCATGTCCCCCTCATGGTATAATGTCCCCTCATGCATGCCCCCCCCTCATGGTATAATGTCCCCTCATGCATGCCCCCCTTATGGTATAATGTCCCCTCATGCATGTCCCCTCATGGTATAATGTCCCCTCATGCATGCCCCCCTCATGGTATAATGTCCCCTCATGCATGCCCCCCTCATGGTATAATGTCCCCCTCATGGTGTAATGTCCCCTCATGCATGTCCCCCCCCCCACATGGTATAATGTCCCCTCATGCATGCCCCCCCACATGGTATAATGTCCCCTCATGCATGCCCCCCCACATGGTATAATGTCCCCTCATGCATGCCCCCCTCATGGTATAATGTCCCCTCATGCATGTCCCCCTCATGGTATAATGTCCCCTCATGCATGTCCCCGTTGGGGTATAATGTCCCCTCATGGTATAATGTCCCCTCATGCATGTCCCCCTCATGGTGTAATGTCCCCTCATGCATGTCCCCCTCATGGTATAATGTCCCCTCATGCATGTCCCCCTCATGGTATAATGTCCCCTCATGCATGTCCCCCTCATGGTATAATGTCCCCTCATGCATGTCCCCCTCATGGTATAATGTCCCCCTCATGGTGTAATGTCCCCTCATGCATGTCCCCCTCATGGTATAATGTCCCCTCATGCATGTCCCCCTCATGGTATAATGTCCCCTCATGCATGTCCCCCTCATGGTATAATGTCCCCTCATGCATGCCCCTCCCTCATGGTATAATGTCCCCTCATGCATGCCCCCCTCATGGTATAATGTCCCCTCATACATGCCCCCCTCATGGTATAATGTCCCCTCATGCATGTCCCCCACATGGTATAATGTCCCCTCATGCATGTCCCCCTCATGGTATAATGTCCCCTCATGCATGTCCCCCTCATGGTATAATGTCCCCTCATGGTATAATGTCCCCTCATGCATGCCCCCCCTCATGGTATAATGTCCCCTCATGCATGTCCCCCTCATGGTATAATGTCCCCACATGCATGCCCCCCCTCGTGGTATAATGTCCCCTCATGCATGCCCCCCTCATGGTATAATGTCCCCTCATGCATGCCCCCCCTCATGGTATAATGTCCCCTCATGCATGTCCCCACACATGGTATAATGTCCCCTCATGCATGCCCCCCCTCATGGTATAATGTCCCCTCATGCATGTCCCCCCTCATGGTATAATGTCCCCCTCATGCATGTCCCCCCACATGGTATAATGTCCCCTCATGCATGCCCCCCTCATGGTATAATGTCCCCTCATGCATGTCCCCCTCATGGTATAATGTCCCCTCATGCATGTCCCCCCACATGGTATAATGTCCCCTCATGCATGCCCCCCTCATGGTATAATGTCCCCTCATGCATGCCCCCCCTCGTGGTATAATGTCCCCTCATGCATGCCCCCCTCATGGTATAATGTCCCCTCATGCATGCCCCCCCTCATGGTATAATGTCCCCTCATGCATGTCCCCACACATGGTATAATGTCCCCTCATGCATGCCCCCCCTCATGGTATAATGTCCCCTCATGCATGCCCCCCCTCATGGTATAATGTCCCCCTCATGCATGTCCCCCCACATGGTATAATGTCCCCTCATGCATGCCCCCCTCATGGTATAATGTCCCCTCATGCATGTCCCCCTCATGGTATAATGTCCCCTCTTACATGTCCCCCTCATGGTATAATGTCCCCTCATGCATGCCCCCCCACATGGTATAATGTCCCCTCATGCATGTCCCCCTCATGGTATAATGTCCCCCTCATGGTATAATGTCCCCTCATGCATGTCCCCCTCATGGTATAATGTCCCCTCATGCATGTCCCCTCATGGTATAATGTCCCCTCATGCATGCCCCCCTCATGGTATAATGTCCCCTCATGCATATCCCCCCCCCACATGGTATAATGTCCCCTCATGCATGTCCCCCTCATGGTATAATGTCCCCTCATGCATGTCCCCCTCATGGTATAATGTCCCCTCATGCATGCCCCCCCCCCCACATGGTATAATGTCCCCTCATGCATGTCCCCCTCATGGTATAATGTCCCCTCATGCATGTCCCCCTCATGGTATAATGTCCCCTCATGCATGTCCCCCTCATGGTATAATGTCCCCTCATGCATATCCCCCCCCCCCACATGGTATAATGTCCCCTCATGCATGTCCCCCCTCATGGTATAATGTCCCCTCATGCATGTCCCCTCATGGTATAATGTCCCCTCATGCATGTCCCCTCATGGTATAATGTCCCCTCATGCATGTCCCCCTCATGGTATAATGTCCCCTCATGCATGTCCCCATCATGGTATAATGTCCCCTTATGCATGCCCCCCTCATGGTATAATGTCCCCTCATGCATCCCCCCCCTCATGGTATAATGTCCCCTCATGCATGTCCCCTCATGGTATAATGTCCCCTCATGCATCCCCCCCCTCATGGTATAATGTCTCCTCATGCATGCCCCCCCTCATGGTATAATGTCCCCTTATGCATGCCCCCCTCATGGTATAATGTCCCCTCATGCATGTCCCCCCCACATGGTATAATGTCCCCTCATGCATGTCCCCTCATGGTATAATGTCCCCTCATGCATGTCCCCCTCATGGTATAATGTCCCCTCTTACATGTCCCCCTCATGGTATAATGTCCCCTCATGCATGTCCCTCTCATGGTATAATGTCCCCTCATGGTATAATGTCCCCTCATGCATGCCCCCCCTCATGGTATAATGTCCCCTCATGCATGTCCCCCTCATGGTATAATGTCCCCACATGCATGCCCCCCCTCGTGGTATAATGTCCCCTCATGCATGTCCCCCTCATGGTATAATGTCCCCTCATGCATGCCCCCCCTCATGGTATAATGTCCCCTCATGCATGCCCCCCCTCATGGTATAATGTCCCCTCATGCATGTCCCCCTCATGGTATAATGTCCCCTCATGCATGTCCCCCTCATGGTATAATGTCCCCTCATGCATGTCCCCCTCATGGTATAATGTCCCCTCATGCATGTCCCCCTCATGGTATAATGTCCCCTCAGGCATGTCCCCACACATGGTATAATGTCCCCTTATGCATGTCCCCTCATGGTATAATGTCCCCTCATGCATGCCCCCCCTCATGGTATAATGTCCCCTCATGCATGCCCCCCCTCATGGTATAATGTCCCCTCATGCATGTCCCCCTCATGGTATAATGTCCCCTCATGCATGCCCCCCTCATGGTATAATGTCCCCTCATGCATGTCCCCCTCATGGTATAATGTCCCCTCATGCATGTCCCCCTCATGGTATAATGTCCCCTCATGCATGTCCCCCTCATGGTATAATGTCCCCTCATGCATGCCCCCCTCATGGTATAATGTCCCCTCATGCATGTCCCCCTCATGGTATAATGTCCCCTCATGCATGCCCCCCCTCATGGTATAATGTCCCCTCATGCATGTCCCCCTCATGGTATAATGTCCCCTCATGCATGCCCCCCCCCATGGTATAATGTCCCCTCATGCATGCCCCCCCTCATGGTATAATGTCCCCCTCATGCATGTCCCCCCACATGGTATAATGTCCCCTCATGCATGCCCCCCTCATGGTATAATGTCCCCTCATGCATGTCCCCCTCATGGTATAATGTCCCCTCATGCATGTCCCCCTCATGGTATAATGTCCCCTCTTACATGTCCCCCACATGGTATAATGTCCCCTCATGCATGTCCCCCTCATGGTATAATGTCCCCTTATGCATGTACCCCTCATGGTATAATGTCCCCTCATGCACGCCCCCCTCATGGTATAATATCCCCTCATGCACGCCCCCCTCATGGTATAATATCCCCTCATGCATGTCCCCCTCATGGTATAATGTCCCCTCATGCAAGTCCCCCTCATGGTATAATGTCCCCTCATGGTATAATGTCCCCTCATGCATGCCCCCCCTCATGGTATAATGTCCCCTCATGCATGCCCCCCCTCATGGTATAATGTCCCCTCATGCATGTCCCCCTCATGGTATAATGTCCCCTCATGCATGTCCCCCTCATGGTATAATGTCCCCTCATGCATGTCCCCCTCATGGTATAATGTCCCCTCATGCATGTCCCCACACATGGTATAATGTCCCCTTATGCATGTCCCCTCATGGTATAATGTCCCCTCATGCATGCCCCCCCTCATGGTATAATGTCCCCTCATGCATGCCCCCCCTCATGGTATAATGTCCCCTCATGCATGTCCCCCTCATGGTATAATGTCCCCTCATACATATCCCCCTCATGGTATAATGTCCCCTCATGCATGCCCCCCCTCATGGTATAATGTCCCCTCATGCATGTCCCCCTCATGGTATAATGTCCCCTCATGCATGTCCCCCTCATGGTATAATGTCCCCTCATGCATGTCCCCCTCATGGTATAATGTCCCCTTATGCATGTCCCCTCATGGTATAATGTCCCCTTATGCATGTCCCCTCATGGTATAATGTCCCCTCATGCATGCCCCCCCTCATGGTATAATGTCCCCTCATGCATGCCCCCCCTCATGGTATAATGTCCCCCTCATGCATGTCCCCCCACATGGTATAATGTCCCCTCATGCATGCCCCCCTCATGGTATAATGTCCCCTCATGCATGTCCCCCTCATGGTATAATGTCCCCTCATGCATGTCCCCCTCATGGTATAATGTCCCCTCATGCATGTCCCCCTCATGGTATAATGTCCCCTCATGCATGCCCCCCCTCATGGTATAATGTCCCCTCATGCATGTCCCCACACATGGTATAATGTCCCGTTATGCATGTCCCCTCATGGTATAATGTCCCCTCATGCATGCCCCCCCTCATGGTATAATGTCCCCTCATGCATGCCCCCCCTCATGGTATAATGTCCCCCTCATGCATGTCCCCCCACATGGTATAATGTCCCCTCATGCATGCCCCCCTCATGGTATAATGTCCCCTCATGCATGTCCCCCTCATGGTATAATGTCCCCTCATGCATGCCCCCCTCATGGTATAATGTCCCCTCATGCATGCCCCCCCTCATGGTATAATGTCCCCTCATGCATGTCCCCACACATGGTATAATGTCCCCTCATGCATGCCCCCCCTCATGGTATAATGTCCCCTCATGCATGTCCCAACACATGGTATAATGTCCCCTCATGCATGCCCCCCCTCATGGTATAATGTCCCCTCATGCATGCCCCCCCTCATGGTATAATGTCCCCCTCATGCATGTCCCCCCACATGGTATAATGTCCCCTCATGCATGCCCCCCTCATGGTATAATGTCCCCTCATGCATGTCCCCCTCATGGTATAATGTCCCCTCATGCATGTCCCCCTCATGGTATAATGTCCCCTCTTACATGTCCCCCACATGGTATAATGTCCCCTCATGCATGTCCCCCTCATGGTATAATGTCCCCTCATGCATGTCCCCCTCATGGTATAATGTCCCTTCATGCATGTCCCCTCATGGTATAATGTCCCCTCATGCATGCCCCCCTCATGGTATAATGTCCCCTCATGCATGTCCCCCTCATGGTATAATGTCCCCTCATGCATGTCCCCCTCATGGTATAATGTCCCCTCATGCATGCCCCTCTCATGGTATAATGTCCCCTCATGCATGCCCCCCTCATGGTATAATGTCCCCTCATGCATGCCCCCCTCATGGTATAATGTCCCCTCATGCATGCCCCCCTCATGGTATAATGTCCCCTCATGCATGCCCCCCCTCATGGTATAATGTCCCCTCATGCATGTCCCCATCATGGTATAATGTCCCCTTATGCATGCCCCCCTCATGGTATAATGTCCCCTCATGCATGCCCCCCCTCATGGTGTAATGTCCCCTCATGGTATAATGTCCCCTCATGCATCCCCCCCCTCATGGTATAATGTCTCCTCATGCATGTCCCCCTCATGGTATAATGTCCCCTCATGCATGCCCCCCCCTCATGGTATAATGTCCCCTTATGCATGCCCCCCTCATGGTATAATGTCCCCTCATGCATGTCCCCCCCTTATTGTATAATGTCCCCTCATGCATGCCCCCCCCCCACATGGTATAATGTCTCCTCATGCATGCCCGCCCACATGGTATAATGTCCCCTCATGCATGCCCCCCTCATGGTATAATGTCCCCTTATGCATGCCCCCATCATGGTATAATGTCCCCTCATGCATGTCCCCCTCATAGTATAATGTCCCCCTCATGGTATAATGTCCCCTCATGCATGTCCCCCTCATGGTATAATGTCCCCTCATGCATGTCCCCCTCATGGTATAATGTCCCCTCATGCATGCCCCCCTCATGGTATAATGTCCCCTCATGGTATAATGTCCCCCTCATGGTATAATGTCCCCTCATGCATGTCCCCCTCATGGTATAATGTCCCCTTATGCATGTCCCCCTCATGGTATAATGTCCCCTCATGCATGCCCCCATCATGGTATAATGTCCCCTCATGCATGCCCCCCTCATGGTATAATGTCCCCTTATGCATGCCCCCATCATGGTATAATGTCCCCTCATGCATGCCCCCCCTCATAGTATAATGTCCCCTCATGCATGCCCCCCTCATGGTATAATGTCCCCTCATGCATGTCCCCCTCATGGTATAATGTCCCCTCATGCATGTCCCCCTCATGGTATAATGTCCCCTCATGCATGCCCCCCTCATGGTATAATGTCCCCTCATGCATGTCCCCCTCATGGTATAATGTCCCCTCATGCATGTCCCCCTCATGGTATAATGTCCCCTCATGCATGCCCCCCTCATGGTATAATGTCCCCTCATGCATGTCCCCCTCATGGTATAATGTCCCCTCATGCATTTCCCCTCATGGTATAATGTCCCCTCATGCATGTCCCCCCCCCCCACATGGTATAATGTCCCCTCATGCATGTCCCCCCCCCCCCACATGGTATAATGTCCCCTCATGCATGTCCCCCTCATGGTATAATGTCCCCTCATGCATGCCCCCCTCATGGTATAATGTCCCCTCATGCATGCCCCCCTCATGGTATAATGTCCCCTCATGCATGTCCCCCTCATGGTATAATGTCCCCTCATGCATGTCCCCCTCATGGTATAATGTCCCCCTCATGGTATAATGTCCCCTCATGCATGTCCCCCTCATGGTATAATGTCCCCATCATGGTATAATGTCCCCTCACGCATGTCCCCCTCATGGTATAATGTCCCCTCATGCATGTCCCCCTCATGGTATAATGTCCCCTCATGCATGCCCCCCCCCCCACATGGTATAATGTCCCCTCATGCATGTCCCCCTCATGGTATAATGTCCCCTCATGCATGTCCCCCTCATGGTATAATGTCCCCTCATGCATGTCCCCCTCATGGTATAATGTCCCCTCATGCATGTCCCCCTCATGGTATAATGTCCCCTCATGCATGCCCCCCTCATGGTATAATGTCCCCTCATGCATGCCCCCCCCCCCCCACATGGTATAATGTCCCCTCATGCATGCCCCCCCTCATGGTATAATGTCCCCTCATGCATGTCCCCCTCATGGTATAATGTCCCCTCATGCATGTCCCCCTCATGGTATAATGTCCCCTCATGCATGTCCCCCTCATGGTATAATGTCCCCTCATGCATGCCCCCCTTATGGTATAATGTCCCCTCATGCATGCCCCCCCTCATGGTATAATGTCCCCTCATGCATGCCCCCCCTCATGGTATAATGTCCCCTCATGCATGTCCCCCTTATGGTATAATGTCCCCTCATGCATGTCCCCCTTATGGTATAATGTCCCCTCATGCATGTCCCCCTCATAGTATAATGTCCCCTCATGCATGTCCCCCTCATGGTATAATGTCCCCTCATGCATGTCCCCCTCATAGTATAATGTCCCCTCATGCATGCCCCCCTCATGGTATAATGTCCCCTCATGCATGCCCCCCTCATGGTATAATGTCCCCTCATGCATGTCCCCCTCATGGTATAATGTCCCCTCATGCATGTCCCCCTCATGGTATAATGTCCCCCTCATGCATGTCCCCCTCATGGTATAATGTCCCCTCATGCATGTCCCCCTCATGGTATAATGTCCCCTCATGCATGTCCCCCTCATGGTATAATGTCTCCTCATGCATGTCCCACCCCCCACATGGTATAATGTCCCCTCATGCATGTCCCCCTCATGGTATAATGTCCCCTCATGCATGTCCCCCTCATGGTATAATGTCCCCTCATGCATGTCCCCCTCATGGTATAATGTCCCCTCATGCATGTCCCCCTCATGGTATAATGTCCCCTCATGCATGTCCCCCTCATGGTATAATGTCCCCTCATGCATGCCCCCCTCATGGTATAATGTCCCCTCATGCATGCCCCCCCCCACATGTTATAATGTCCCCTCATGCATGCCCCCATCATGGTATAATGTCCCCTCATGCATGTCCCCCCCCCCCACATGGTATAATGTCCCCTCATGCATGCCCCCCTCATGGTATAATGTCCCCTCATGCATGTCCCCCTCATGGTATAATGTCCCCTCATGCATGTCCCCCTCATGGTATAATGTCCCCTCATGCATGCCCCCCCCCCACATGTTATAATGTCCCCTCATGCATGCCCCCATCATGGTATAATGTCCCCTCATGCATGTCCCCCCCCCCCCCCCACATGGTATAATGTCCCCTCATGCATGCCCCCCTCATGGTATAATGTCCCCTCATGCATGTCCCCCTCATGGTATAATGTCCCCTCATGCATGTCCCCCTCATGGTATAATGTCCCCTGATGCATGTACCCCTCATGGTATAATGTCCCCTCATGCATGTCCCCCTCATGGTATAATGTCCCCTCATGCATGTCCCCCTCATGGTATAATGTCCCCTCATGCATGTCCCCCTCATGGTATAATGTCCCCTCATGCATGTCCCCCTCATGGTATAATGTCCCCTCATGCATGCCCCCCTCATGGTATAATGTCCCCTCATGCATGTCCCCCTCATGGTATAATGTCCCCTCATGCATGTCCCCCTCATGGTATAATGTCCCCTCATGCATGTCCCCCTCATGGTATAATGTCCCCCTCATGCATGCCCCCCCCCCCACATGGTATAATGTCCCCTCATGCATGCCCCCCTCATGGTATAATGTCCCCTCATACATGCCCCCCCCCACATGGTATAATGTCCCCTCATGCATGCACCCCCCCCCCCCCACATGGTATAATGTCCCCTCATGCATGTCCCCCTTATGGTATAATGCCCCCTCATGCATGTCCCCCTCATGGTATAATGTCCCCTCATGCATGTCCCCCTCATGGTATAATGTCCCCTCATGCATGCCCCCTCATGGTATAATGTCCCCTCATGCATGTCCCCCTCATGGTATAATGTCCCCTCATGCATGCCCCCCTCATGGTATAATGTCCCCTCATGCATGTCCCCCTCATGGTATAATGTCCCCTCATGCATGTCCCCCTCATGGTATAATGTCCCCTCATGCATGCCCCCCCTCATGGTATAATGTCCCCTCATGCATGTCCCCCTCATGGTATAATGTCCCCTCATACATGCCCCCCTCATGGTATAATGTCCCCTCATGCATGTCCCCCTCATGGTATAATGTCCCCTCATGCATGCCCCCCCCCCCACATGGTATAATGTCCCCTCATGCATGTCCCCCTCATGGTATAATGTCCCCTCATGCATGCCCCCCTCATGGTATAATGCCCCCTCATGCATGTCCCCCTCATGGTATAATGTCCCCTCATGCATGTCCCCCTCATGGTATAATGTCCCCTCATGCATGTCCCCCTCATGGTATAATGTCCCCTTCTCCATGCCCCCCTCATGGTATAATGTCCCCTCATGCATCCCCCCCCTCATGGTATAATGTCCCCTCATGCATGTCCCCCTCATGGTATAATGTCCCCTCATGCATGTCCCCCTCATGGTATAATGTCCCCTCATGCATGTCCCCCTCATGGTATAATGTCCCCTCATGCATGTCCCCCTTATGGTATAATGTCCCCTCATGCATGTCCCCCTCATGGTATAATGCCCCCTCATGCATCTCCCCCTCATGGTATAATGTCCCCTCATGCATGTCCCCCTCATGGTATAATGTCCCCTCATGCATGTCCCCCTTATGGTATAATGTCCCCTCATGCATGTCCCCCTCATGGTATAATGTCCCCTCATGCATGCCCCCCCCCCACATGGTATAATGTCCCCTCATGCATGTTCCCCTCATGGGATAATGTCCCCTCATGCATGTCCCCCTCATGGTATAATGTCCCCTCATGCATGTCCCCCCCCCCTTATGGTATAATGTCCCCTCATGCATGTCCCCCTTATGGTATAATGTCCCCTCATGCATGCCCCCCATCATGGTATAATGTCCCCTCATTCATGCCCCCCTCATGGTATAATGTCCCCTCATGCATGTCCCCCTCATGGTATAATGTCCCCTCATGCATGCCCCCCTCATGGTATAATGTCCCCTCATGCATGTCCCCCTCATGGTATAATGTCCCCTCATGCATGTCCCCCTCATGGTATAATGTCCCCTCATGCATGTCCCCCTCATAGTATAATGTCACCTCATGCATGTCCCCCTCATGGTATAATGTCCCCTCATGCATGCCCCCCCCCCCCACATGTTATAATGTCCCCTCATGCATGTCCCCCTCATGGTATAATGTCCCCTCATGCATGTCCCCCTCATGGTATAATGTCCCCTCATGCATGTCCCCCTCATGGTATAATGTCCCCTCATGCATGTCCCCCTCATGGTATAATGTCCCCTCATGCATGCCCCCCTCATGGTATAATGTCCCCTCATGCATGTCCCCCTCATGGTATAATGTCCCCTCATGCATGCCCCCCCCCACATGTTATAATGTCC